>NC_134694.1:111895191-111942691 GCF_050947455.1 Rhinoderma darwinii | reverse complement strand
AAAGAAAGAAAGAGGAAAGAAAAAAGAAAGAAAGAAAGAAAGAAAGAGAGAAAGAGAGAAAGAGAGAAAGAAAGAAAGAAAGAAAGAAAGAAAGAGAGAAAGAGAGAAAGAAAGAAAGAAAGAAAGAAAGAAAGAAAGAAAGAAAGAAAGAAAGAAAGAAAGAAAGAAAGAAAGAAAGAAAGAAAGAAAGAAAGAAAGAAAGAAAAAAAAAGAAAGAAAGAAATAGAGAGAGGGACATGAGTTAAATTTAAAAAAAAATATTTTTCGAAATGCATTTTTACCTTTTGCTCACTGGGTGCCTGCTGGGACTTATAGTTCTCACAGGACATTGATTAACTAACTAACCAATGACTGGCCGATTAAGTTCGCAATTCGACATGTCCTATTGACATCACAAAATGCTAATTTGGTAAAACTCTATAAAATCTAATTTTCGATATAGTACAAGTCACTGAAATATTATCAGATGCTTGAAATAGAACATATGACTTCATCCGGCTATTAGAAACCACTATAGTCACAGTTTGATGGATCGGGTATTAATAAATTACTTTACTTAACAAAATCTTTTGCCAAGTGTTAAGGCGTGATCTGCTGCGGGAGGTGAGGGTTACAGAGGTTGACTAGAAAAGACCTTCATGCAGAGAATGTCCAACAACCAAACTTCATTTTTAACTTATTTTTTAGACAATTATAATCAGTTGAAGAAGTTGAAAGAAGAAGTTGAAGATGATTGTAATGGCCGCAGTCAGGGACCGCCGGCATCACCTAACCGCCAGCGGCCGTAGTGAAGAAAACCGGGTCACAACAGTTTAGTATCAAGTAGCAAAGCACAAACCAGGCCACAAAAACATACAACTGGCAACAGTGTAAAGTTTATTTACATAGACTTACTTTGATTGGCACATGAGCAACCTGGCATCCCAGCCAGCCATGCTGCGGGACTCGGTAGGTACATTACGAGGACATTCTAAGGAAACTCTGTCCATATGGTCAATAATAGTTGATATAAACTTTAAAATCAGTTTGATTAAAATTAGAATTACAAATCATATTAAGAGGCGGCATTGGCCCCATTCTAGATTTTGCATTGGGTCCCAGGATCTTGAAGTTACTCGTCTGCTAAGGGCCACCACATGAGTCATGGGTTCGATCACATGTGAATGCAGCTCTGGAATAAAATACAGGATGTAACTTAGGATCAGTACAGGATAAGTAATGTAATGTACGTATAAAGTAACTGCACCAGTAGAATAGTGAGTACAGCTCTGGAGTATAATATACCATGTAACTCGGGTTCGGTACAAGAAAAGCAATGTAATGTATATACACAGTGACTCCACCAGCAGAATAGTCAGTGCAGCTCTGGAGTATAATACAGGATGTAACTGAGGATCAGTATAGGGTAGGTAATGTAATGTATTTACACAGTGACGCCACCAGCAGAATAGTGAGTGCAGCTCTGGAGTATATAATACAGGATGTAACTCAGGATCAGTACAGGATAAGTAATGTAATGTATGTACACAGTGACTCCACCAGCAGAATAGTGAGTGCAGCTCTGGAGTATAATTCAGGATAAGTAATGTAATGTATGTACACAGTGACTACACCAGTAGAATAGTGAGTGCAGCGCTGGAGTATAATACAGGATGTAACTCAGGATCAGTACAGGATAAGTAATGTATGTACACAGTGACTCCACCAGTAGAATAGTGAGTGCTGCTCTGGAGTATAATACAGGATGTAACTCGGGATCAGTACAGGATAAGTAATGTATTGTATGTACACAGTGACTCCACCAGTAGAATAGTGAGTGCTGCTCTGGAGTATAATACAGGATGTAACTCAAGATCAGTACAGGATAAGTAATGTAATGTATGCACACAGTGACTCCACCAGCAGAATAGTGAGTGCTGCTCTGGAGTATAATATAGGCTGTAACTCATGTTCGGTACAAGATAAGTGATGTAATGTATGTACACAGTGACTCCACCAGCAGTATAGTGAGTGCTGCTCTGCAGTATAATACAGGATGTAACTCAGGTTCGGTACAAGATAAGTAATGTATGTACACAGTGACTCCACCGGCAGAATAGTGAGTGCAGCTCTGGAGTATACTACAATCTGTAACTCAGGATCAGTACAGTATAAGTAATGTCATGTATGTACACAGTATCTCCACCAGCAGTATAGTGAGTGCTGCTCTGCAGTATAATACAGGATATAACTCAGGTTTGTTACAAGATAAGTGATGTAATGTCTGTACACAGTGACTCCACCAGCTGAATAGTGCGTGTAGCTCTGGAGTATAATACAGGCTGTAACTCAGGATCGGTACAAGATAAGTAATGTAATGTATGTACACAGTGACTCCACCTGCAGAATAGTGAGTGCAGCTCTGGAGTATAATATAGACTATGTACATAGCTACACATTTCTTTATGTAGATTATATCTATATGTAGACTTTTATATTTACTCTTTAAAACATTTTTGAGGAGTTGTAAAAAAGAAAAGCGTAGAACATCTGTTTTAAGAATTAAAAAAAATTACCTACGTAGTGAAAATTGTGTGACACTTAAAGTAAATCTGTATTTCATATCTGCTACACCCAAAATAAAACAGCACAGTGTTTGACTCTATAGGGTTGACTCAGGTACATGACCTTTTAGAGCACATTAATTTTACATTAGATAGATAATGACTCTCAGCAAATTTGAGTATTAGCTGTGAAAATCCCAAAACGACCAAAAGGAATGGATGTTTGTATAATGCCGGGTATAATGGAATGGTTCAAATTGTTAACTTCTCTATTTTACCTCATTAGGGACTCGTACCAACCACTTTCATGAGGAATTCTTGCATGGTAGGCATTCTACAGTCAATACTATACTCCCCTTTGCAGCCATGTTTTATTATTATTGCTCTAGTGCGTCAAAACTACAAAAATAAGTGAACTTTGCAAATAGTTTTGATTAAAAATCTCCTATCGTTTTGTGTCCATGGGTCCGATACAGACCTCTGTGTCTCCATGGTTACAGACTACAATTAAACTGTGTGCAGTCTGGCCCTGCAGTCACACTCGCTTCCATCTTCCCCTTATTTCTTGCAATCCAACTAATAGTAGCTTAGAAAGAGGTGGGGAACAGAGGAAAGGGAGTGTGACCGCAGGATCAGACTACACAAAGTATGTTTGTAGTCTGTAACCATGGAGATGTATAAATTTGTATAGGAGCTGTAGATACAAAATGGTAAAATTGTGAATGTGTGCAAAGACCTTAAAGAAAAACTAGTCAAACAAGAAAAACGTTTCTTTTCTAACTTCACATTGTAAAAACTCCCTGTATTTATTGTTGCAGTATGGTTTCTACATTGTAGCAGCTTGTCGCTGTCCTCTTCTTCACATATATTATCCCACGCCAGGAAATACGTAGATATAATTTGGCAGGTATACAGGAACGTCTTGAAAAATGTCAAATTAAAATGACATATGGGGACATATAGGCACTCAGAATAGCACTACCATTTTCACAATGGATAGCACCACAACTCCCAACAGATTCACACCCTTTGAGGAATATTGGGCTGTACTCAGCCCTGTTTTTTATTATTAGTATCTTGAATGGACAAGTAGCAGAAAATTTTAGTTCACACATCTGTCTGGGGTTCCATGACTTTTGACGGCAAGAACAGCGCAGCATAGTCGCACTTGGGGCAATACGATAGTCGCACCCCTTTTGCTAATAAAAATGGTGGTGATCCATCATGCATATAGCTCCCTGAATGAAAGACATTATTTAAATAAATGACACTAGAAAAGTGGTGTAATTGCATTAGTAAACCTCCTTATTCTTTATTACATACTTAAAGGGTCTTATCCATGTTTGCCTCTTTTTTGTTTGCTCCAATGCAACTACAATAAAAGAAAATGAAACAACTTTGCAAATAATCTAGATTAAAAATCGCCTACCGTTTAGTGTACACAGCTCCTATGTAATTCTTTACAAATTTTGTGCAAAAGATTAACTGCAGTAAGATTAGTCACGTACTAATCGTACTAATGTGCATCTGTAGCTCAAATGATTCCTCCCATGTGTCCCTCTTTGGGACGGACGGACAGTCCCTCATTTTGATTCATGTCCCTTTTTGCTCCTTAAATGTCCCTATCTGTTTGTTTCCTAACTGTATATTAGTAATTCACTGTATTAAACGATACATATAATTAGTGCTCCCACAAAATATGAAGAAATTGTTAATTCACTGAAGTGATATGAGTAAAATATATAACTTTATTTCATAACTCTCTAAAAACAGGGGTACAATCACCACTGTGAAAAGCCCCACCGTGTGTGTTAAAAACGTATTAAACAATATACTCCAGGTCCTGATTAAATTGTGAACCCTATAAACCTGGATGTACCACAAAGATATCAAAATGGAATCAGCGTCTAAACATTGGTGTAAGGCTGGGTTCACACGACCATTTTACGTCCGTAATGGACGGAACGTATTTCGGCCGGAAGACCCGGACCGAACACAGTGCAGGGAGCCGGGCTCCTAGCATCATAGTTATGTACAATGCTAGGAGTCCCTGACTCGCTGCAGGACAACTGTCCCGTACTGTAATAATGTTTTCAGTACGGGACAGTAGTTCCACGGAGAGGCAGGGACTCCTAGCGTCGTACATAACTATGATGCTAGGAGCTCGGCTCCCTGCACTGTGTTCGGTCCGGGACTTCCGGCCGAAATACGTCCGTCCATTACAGACGTAACATGGTCGTGTGAATCCAGCCTAACAGTGGTTTAAACCCTCAAACACACTGGAGCCCGCGATTACCGCACCAAAAACTCCTAATGCTCAGGTACACAACAATGCCACTGTCTCCTACGCTCTAATTTCTTACTTGAAACCAACCCTACGCGTTTCAATATACTTATCGTCAGGGGTCTGTAGCTTGATAAGTCTGGCCAGGATGCCAGCGATATTACTTCAACAGCAGATATTCTGCTGTACACCACGGAAGCATGCTCGCATAGATATCAGCGGCATGTTTCCCTACGGGACTCTGAGTTACTATGAACACATAACTCCTCCCCCCGGCCTCGGCGGCGCACTCCATTCCAGCCAATCACACTCACCCACCAAATTTGTGACGCCTGACCATGTGACCACCGGCCGTCACTGACATACCTGGAAGTCACATTGACAGCATCAAAACGAACGCGCAGGCGCAGTGGAGGCTGTAGGAACACCTCATTGCCACACAGGAACTCATTTTAATCGAGGATGGAGTTTAGCAATAATAATGGGTTTGGGTATGTATTGCGGGTCAGCTCAGGACCGCAATCGGACTACCATCGATAAACCACCATCCCTGTAGATACATATTGCATGAATGATTGAACTGTCTACCACACTTAGAATTTTGAATCACTTACTAAACCAAAGCACCATGTCTATTAGCTTTAAATAGCATAATACAAGCTACTGTGCAAGGACTTGGCACAACGGCCATATATCTGCCTGAAAAATCCTCATGATATACAACCGATAGGGATGTATATTCAAATAAAACAGGCATAATTTGTCTGCTCGTTTAACCCCTTTGGCTGTACACATTCCAATCTATAAATCCATTGAGCTTCTTTACGCAGAATGAGGTTGTCCCAATCCCCTCCCCGCTTAGGAGGACGTATTAGCTCAATTGCCTGAAATTTTAGACATTCTGCTCTGCCCTGATGTTTAGCATGTATATGTTTGGATATAGGGGTGTCTCTCAAGTTAGCAACATCACCAACATGTTCTCTAATCCGGCGCCGAAACTGCCGCACCGTTTTGCCCACATAATTCAAGGGGCATGGGCATGTAATGAAGTAAACCACTCCTGCTGTTTTACAATTCACGAAGTCTCGGATATCATACTCCACCTTCGTGGTAACACTTTTGAATTTTTTCCCACTCTGGATAAAATCACAGGCTTTATAACTGCCACATCTGTGTGTGCCCGGTACCTGCCTATCCAGCCAAGTTCCTTTATGTGTAATGGGGTCAAAACAACTCTGCATCACCCTGTCCCTAATGTTTTTACCTCTACGGAACGTTACTGAAGGCCACTGTGTGATATGGTCCGCCAAGTCTACATCAGCACTTAAAATATGCCAGTACCTTTTTAAAATTTTCATGATTTCAGTTTGTTTAGAATCATAAGTGCCTATAAGTCTCGTGACTCTTTCTTCTTTTCGCGGTCTAGGGACAAGAAGACTCTGCCTATCTGCATCCCTTGCTCCCTCATAGGCCTTTCTAATTACCCCCTTAGGGAAACCCCTATCCTTTAGTCTATTTGTGAGGTCCTGCGCCTGTATCTCAAAATCCTCCATCGACTACAGTTCCTGCGTACTCTCATAAACTGGCCTCTAGGGATCCCTCGTTTGAGGGGATAAGGGTGGCAACTGTTCCATTGAAGGAAACTGTTGGTAGCTGTTTCCTTACGATGTACTTTGGTACGTATTGTGCCTTCATTCGTTTTGATGATCTTAAGGTCTAAAAAAGATAATTCTTTATCGCTGATTTCACAAGTAAACCTTAGCCCTAGATCGTTTACATTAAGGGCTGCCACAAAAGTGTTAAATTCCTCCTCTGTTGAATTCCAAAACAGCAACACGTCATCAATATATCTAATCCAGATTCCTATTGATGAAGTCCATTTGGCAAATCTATCCCCAAATACTACTGTCTCTTCCCACCAGCCAAGAAATAAATTTGCATAGGTGGGAGCAGTCGGACTGCGTATTTTCAGAAGTTTTTGACTTAGCATGTGAACATACCCTAACACTGCAGTGATGTTCTCCACACCTGATTATTGTAGAGGAATCAGTGCTCAGAGCAGGTTCATTTTATTCACATACAGCTTGATATATATATCCAGGAAAAGACTACAGAGCTTCATCTTCTCACAGGAAGCACAACAAAACAGTGTAAGGCTATGTTCACACGGCGGAATTCCACCTTCGATTCATTTCAATGGGAGACGGACAATTCTTTTTTCAGCTAGCGGACAAAAGCAGGGTCCTGCATGATCTTCGGGTGGATTCCGCCCAAACCTCCCATTGAAGTGAAAGGGAGTAGGAATCTTCCTGCTGATGGCAGGAATAATTCTGCAGTGGATTTTGCGGCCGGACCCCCCAAGCAAAATCCACCGTGTGCACATAGCCTAAGAGAGGGAGGGAAGAGGAGCCACAAGTATACAGACTAGAGCGTTTAGAGAAGGGAAAGGGAGCAGCTTTACAGGTAGTGCCCACTGAGCTCTGAACCTGCAGCCCCACAAGCAGATATGTTAGAGAAAGAAGATCTTACAAATAAAGGAAGCAATGCAGAAATAAGTTAATAACCTTGTGCAACATGAATCTCTGCATATACACAGATAGATGCACATACCCTTTATACAGAAAAAAAGTAATAGTTTTTGTAAACGCCCGAAAACGGCAAAAAATGTGGGGGCTGAACCCCTAAAACATCTGACCATTGATTTCAATGGAAAAAACAAAACGGCGTTCCGTTCCCACAGGGCGTTTTTTTATGCGGCGTTTTTAAAAAGTGCATGTCACTTTTTGATTCGTTTTTGGAGCCCTTTTTCATTGACCTAATAGAAAAACAGCTCCAAAAACGGCCGTAAAAATGTCTGAAAATCAGAGGCTGTTTTCCCATGAAAACAGCTCCATATTTTCAGCCGTTTTTTGTTGAGCGTGTGAACATAGCCTTATGACTATTTTTCATTTTATGCTAATTTCTTCTTCATGCCCAACTGGGCGGTTTTTTACTTTTGAGCAAGTGGGTGTTGTAAAGAGAAGTGTATGTCGCTGACCAATCAGCGTCATACACTTCTCTTCATTCATGTCCAGCTGTACTCACAGCACAGCGTGATCTCGCGAGATCACGCTGTGCTGTCACTTACTTCCTCATTAACTTTACCGGGGTGTCGGGAGAATGAAAAGACATCACTTCCTGGCTGGAGGCGATGTCTTGTCATTCTCCCGTAGCATTCTCGTGAGATCATGCTGTGCTGCGATTACAGCTGAACATGAATGGAGAGAAGTGTATGACGCTGATTGGTCACTGATTGGTCAGCGTCATACACTTTTCTTTACAACGCCAACTTGGTCAAAAGTACAAAACGCCCAGTTGAGCATTTAGAAGAAATTAGCATAAAACGAAAAATCAACATAAAAATAAACGTTTTAAAAAAAACTGTTGTTATCTACGTTACAGCTACAGATTATGTAGGATATAGGGCATTTATAATCTGGTGACAGAGACTCTTTAATATTTAATATACGTGGGTGGTTTAGTGGTTATATTATATTATAATTAGATAGGATGGTAATTAAAGGGGTTATTTTGGTTCTAAAACTTTTTTTGCAAATACCAGAAAATAAGATTAGTTACAAAAGAAGCAGTACTCTCCTATTCTTTCCAACTCCGATCCAGCGCTGACGCCACGGCGGCACTCCCGGTGATTATTTACATGAACGTAGCATGTGACTGCTGTAGCCAATCAGAGGGTTTAGAGGTCATTAGTTGTTTTTCCACAATTCATCATTGGGGAGCCCTCTGATTGGCTGCAGCGGTCATATACTACGCGCATGTAAACAATCACCGGGAGTGCCGCCAAAGAGTCAGCGCTGGATCGCCGGGGGACAGGATAGGTGAGTACTGCTTCTTTTGTTAAGTTGATTTTCCTGTTGCTTCCCTTCTTATATAAAGTTGAAAATTCCTGTAACATATAAATACAGTGGCAGGTAATGCTGATACTGCAATTCCCCCCTTTTACGATGGCCCAATGTGTTTTGACGGCAGGCGGCGCCGGTCCTCGGTCCACAGCGCCGTCTTTTGGCGTCACTGCTTTACAGCTCCTGTCCTGTAACCTGAAGAGAAGATAGAAGCGCTTATACCTAAAATGGAGAACGTATATTTTAGTGATTCGCTTTTATTATTATTTTTTTGGGGGGGGATACAAAAAAAAACTGCCATTGTTTTTGCTTTTTTTGTTTTGCTTTTTATCTTGCGGTAAAAAAAACATGTTAACTTTATTCTATGAATCAGTAGTTTTTGGTTTTTTTTAACGTTTTAGTACTTGTGCGCAATAAAAACATGTTTTAAGGAGAACAGACATTTTTGTGGCTCCACGTGTTTTTTGCGGGATGAATTGGAGTTTTTATTTGTATCATTTTGTGGTATATGTTTTATTGAATAATTATTCTAATATTTTTTTGGGGGGGGATTGAAAAATAATTTTCAAATCCACCGTTGATTATTTCGTTTTTTTTTTAATGCAATGCGATCTAAATGTGTTACCTTTATTCTACGGGCGTTACGATTGCGATTGTACCAAAAAATTTTGATGGTGAACTATTTTTAAAAATGGAATCGTTTTTATTTTTTCCTGAGGGAAACTTTTTGTATGAAACTTTATTAAACTTCTTCTAACTTTTTTTGAAGCTTACATAATGCATAATTATTACAAAACAGCTCCTGCTGCCCTTCTAGCACCCTCCAGATCAACATAAGGAAAATGTACGTCACGCTGCAGAAAAACACAGACACTTATGATGTACATTTCGCCGTGGGTTTTTAAGTGGTTAATCTCCAAGGACTCTGGTGGTCCTCCAGAGCAGAGAACCCAGACAACCCCATTCAAGTGTAATAATCAGACTATACAGAGAATATTTACAGCATAAGGAACCTTTTTCAGAAATGACAGTTACATTTATATAAACTAATGACTTTTTTAGGGCGGACCCCAGCTGGGCGTTGACAGCCGTTCCTTTTCTTTAAAAAATGTGTGACTTTTAACCTTTAGACAATATTTTTCTTTGACCGATTGGACAATACGGTCCATGGTAAGTGGCAATATTTACCATGCACGGCTAAAACTTTTCTTGTATTTATTCAGAAACTTGAATCAACTTGTATGAATGACTTTGTGGCACATTCCAAACCTATAAATATGGTATACGTGCATGGACAAACTTGGAACCCCCTGCCCCCTTTGAGCAGTTTAGGAGACAGCATCAAAAGCATTCCTCTTTTAGGGTAGGGACACACATGGCGTAAACACTGCAGATTTTCCTCACGGATTAATTGCGGAAGATCCGCAGCGTTTTACAGTAGCAGCAGTGTGGGTGAGACTTCAACAAATCTCGTCCCCACACTCCGGAAAAATGCAGCCGAAAAAAACGCACATAAATTGACCTGCGGTGCGGTTTCTTCAACCGCAGCATTTCAATAACTGTTGCGTAATCGCTGCTCTTCTGTTGGGGGTTTTCACATTGAATTCAATGGGGTGCTTAAACCCGCAATCACAGCGATTCTGCCGCAAAATAAAAAGTAAGAAAAAAATTAAATAAAGTTATACTTACCCAGAGTTCCCTGCTTCTTCTCCAGTCCGGCCTTCCTGGGTGACATGGCAGGACATGTGACAGCTGCAGCCAATCACGCGCTGCAGCATTCTCATGGCTTGCAACGTCATCCAGGGAGGCCGGAGCGGACGTCAGAGGAGGGAGGGGGTAAGTATGTGCAATAATTTACGCCACGGAATGTACACCCGAAAAAACGCACCACAGGGTGGTACAGGTTTTCGGATGGCAATCCCTGCGGTGTTCAGGGAGAAAAGGCTGCGCAGTCTGACGCAGTGTATCCGCCCTGAATACGCCATGTGTGTTTGTACCCTTAAACATATCATCTGGACAGATCGGAGATTCATTAGAGCAGCGGCGTTCAACCTTTTTTTAACCAAGGACCAGTTTCATGCAGGACAATTTTTCTATGGACCGGCAGGTGGGGGGGGATTCGGGGTTTAGGGTCAGTTTACATGTTGTGTAAATACTGAGGATTTTCCGCAAGGGAATTCATTGCGGAAAATCCACAGCATAATACAGTAGCAGCAAAGTGGATGAGAAAAAACAAGTCTCATCCACACGCTGCGTAAATACTGAGCGGAAAAAAACGTTCAGAAATTGACCTGCGGTGCAGAATTTTATTCCGCAGCATGTCAATTGTATTTGCGTAATTGCTGCTTATTTGTTGCAGGTTTTCCCCATTGAATTCAATAGGGAGGTAAAACCCGCAACAAATAGCAGTTGTTGCGTTTATCTCTGCGATTCCGCCGCAAAAAACACAACTCAGAAAAAAAAAAAATCTTATACTTACTCTGAAGTCTGTGTTTCTTCCTCCAGGCCGGCCTCCTGGGATGACGATTCATCCCAAGTGACCGCTGCAGCCAATCACAGGTGGAGCGGCGGTCACATGGAGTGAAACATCATCCCAGGAGGCCGGCCTGGATGACGTCAGAGGGCCGCCCTCCTGGGATGACGCTTCATCCCATGTGACCGCCGCTGCAGCCAATCACAGAACGTCATCCCAGGAGGCAAGCCTGCTAGCAGGCTGGCTGAATGCTCAGCAGTTTTCCGCAGCGGACATTCCAGGCGAAAAACTGCACCACAATTTGGTGTGGTTTTTCACCCAGAATTCCCTGTGGCAAGTGGGGCAGATATCAGATACTGCGGCCCGGTACCAAATGATCCACGGCCCGGTATTGGTCCGCAGCTCTGTGGTTGGGGATCACTGCATTACAGGACCAATGAAGCAAATGATGACGCGTCAGAACAAGGAAGATGATGTCTTTCTCCCTCACAAGTTTGATTTTTGGGTCAAAATTGTGCTGATTTATTGCCAAATATATACTTACAGCAGTTGAAACTCTGTATTTCTGATACAGAGATCAAAATACCAACATAAAATTCTGGATGTCTGCAGCCACCACTAGAGGGAGCTTACTGCATACTGTTTTATTACCGAGTTCATTGTATAACAGAATGCAGTGGGCTCTTAAGCTCCCCCTAGTGGTAGATGCCGGTAGCCAGAATTATCTCATTTAAATGAGCTCTGAAGATCAGGAAAATAGAGTTCTGACCCATGTAAAGATATATTTAACAAAAATAATTAGACTGTTGTAATTAATCAGGTTATAAAAAATCCAAAGTGGTGTTCAAGGGTGGACGTTCCCTTTAAAATCTCGATACCACATGTTCTGATTCTTACCTAGTCATTTGATTCAGCTAGGTTTATAGCCAGTGGTACTCATATAATATGTATGTCAATATATGTTTCCCTTTAAACCTAACAAAATAAAAAATCATGTCATTGTTCCTATGCCAAGGCAAACCAAGCGCCAGACACGAGCAAACGGGATCTTTAGAAAACCTACACAGCATTCAGAGCTGTTGTAGATGAATTGTGCCAGATGCTCAGAGCAAACAAGAACTTGTTTACTCTTTGGTTTACGATTCCAGAATTAATTAATTTGGTATTAGAAGTTACTGGTGTTCTGGTACCATCAAAATAAGAAAAACATCATGTACGCTGCCTGCAGGGTCACGGCTTAAGAGTCATGAGCCCAACTTCATCCAATAGCCACTTCTTCTTATGTAAAGTTGTGCTGGAGACCATTAGTTTCTTTTAAAGGGGTGGTCTCACAACAACATCCCCTCTGTATATGTCCTATTATGGTATATAGACATCATAGTGGGACCCCCTCTATGTGCAAGAATGGAGATCAAACTCTGGCGGACCCAGCGCGGCCATGCATTACATGGCCGGCCATTCATGTAAGTCTAGACCCGGCTTCTCCTGGCAAGAACAGATGATCACCAAGGGTTAATAACGCCAGACACGTGGTGATCAGCTAAAAATTTAAAAATACGTTTTCTTCGTGAGACAATCTCTTTAATTTAATTACAAGGCTTGACATGTATAATGTGGGGGCAACAAGTCGATTAACATTAGTTATACAGTCGGCCAACGTATGATGTACCCTTTTTGTAATATTTCTTACTGACTTGATTATTGCACTTATTAATCAATTTGTTTTACGTAACATATACAAAAAATAAATCTGTAGGTAATTGGAAACCATCAACAAGTAGACTAGTTGCTGTTGACAGACTTTATTGCAGGTTTGTTTATATGGTATGTGTGACTCATGAACCTTCAAGCGTTTTTCACAAGTTATAAAGTGACGGTATGTTGCTAGGATATGACATCACTTTATGATCGGATGGGGTCCGACCTCTGGAACCCCCAGTGACCCTGATAATGAAGGCGATGATTTAGTGCTCCATCCGCTTCTACATTTTCCCTATACAACAGCGCTCCCGGCCAACTGGCTGTGCAGGTAACCGCAGCCGTCCCAATTTACTCGCAGTTACCTGCACGAGGGGTTGTAAAGGCGATTATGTGTAAGGCAAAAACTGTAAAAAAGACGCAGCGCTAAATCAGCACTACGTTCCTTCATTCTCATGAACAGTGGGGGTCCCAGTGGTAGTCCTAGCAATATGCCATCACTTTACAATACAATAAATACATTGGCATTTGATATTTTTTCTTAAAGGAACAAACCAGGCTAAACGTGTATATACCGTATCCTGCCTGTAGGGTTCTATGACCTCCAGTGATCTGCTAAGCATATACCCCAAAAAATCCTTTTAATCGCTATAAAATGAAACGTTCTGCAATTTTCTAATATATATATATATATATATATAATAAATTCTACCCCGTTTAAAGTTGTTTTTTGCTGTCAGTGAATAGAAACATTCGTTACTCACATCAAGGAGATGAAAACCCACCCTCATCATGTCCAACTCACAAAGGTGCACGGTTCGTTACAGTATATCAGAGTCCACACGTATCAGAATTTTTGGAGTGCTGTCATACTTCTATTGTAACATTTTTGGAAAACTAGGTCACAAGACAGAGATTTTGCTTCGATGTGCGAAAACAAAACAGCAATTCCCTTTGCTATTAGATGGTGAGAACCTGTGATCTAAACCTCCCCCAGAAAACAAGGGGGCAGGGGTTGGCCCAAGTGACAAGGAAAGACTGTGGATGGGGAAACAAACACCAGACCCTTCTGTCTTGGGTAGGAAAACTTAGCACTATAATAGGGTCCATATTGATCTTTGCTATGAGGCCCCCTCTCTTCTGTGTTTGCCACTGGATGTGAGTGATGACAAACTCTATATATATATATATATATATATATATATATATATATATATATATATACAGTTAGGCCCAGAATTATTTGGACAGTGACACAACTCCATGATTTGGGTTCTGCTGCCACATTGGATTTGAAATGAAACACCTGAGATGGAATTGAAGTTTAGACTTTCAGGTTTAATTCAAGGGGTTGAACAAAAATATCCTGTGAAAAGTTTAGGAATTGCCGCCATTTTTCTACACCGCCGCCTCATTTCAGGGGCTCAAATGTAATTGGACAAATTAACA
Source organism: Rhinoderma darwinii (assembly GCF_050947455.1). Lineage (NCBI taxonomy): Eukaryota > Metazoa > Chordata > Amphibia > Anura > Rhinodermatidae > Rhinoderma > Rhinoderma darwinii. The sequence continues at coordinate 111,928,342 of NC_134694.1, read as the reverse complement.
TTACCAGAAATAAAATGCTTTTTTTTTAACACTTTGTAGAGAATCCTTTGCAGGCAATGACGGCCTGAAGTCTGGACCGCATGGACATCACCACACGCTGGGTTTCCTCCTTTGTGATGCTTTGCCCTGTCTTTACTGCCGCTGTCTTCAGTAGTTTCTTGTTTGTGGCTCTTTCTGCCTTAAGTTTTGTCTTAAGCAAGTGAAATGCAGCTCGATCCGGTTGAGATCTGGTGATTGACTCGGCCATTGCAGAATATTTCACTTCTTTGCCTTATAAACTCCTGGGTTGCTTTCGCAGTATGTTTTGGGTCATTGTCCATCTGTCCTGTGAAGCGACGTCCAATCACCTTGCTTCATTTGGTTGAGTCTGAGCAGAAAGTAAATCCCTGAACATTTCAGAATTCATCTGGCTGCTTCTGTCTCAGTCACATCATTAATAAACACTAGTGACCCAGTGCCAGGCAGCCATACATGCCCATGCCATCACACTGCCCCCACCATGCCATCACACTGACCCCACCATGCCATCACACTGCCTCCACCATGCCATCACGCTGAGCAGTTCCAAGCCTTCTCCATACTTTCTTCCTTCCGTCATTCTGGTACAGGTTGATCTTAGTTTCTTGCTGTTCCAGAACTGGGCGGCTTCTTTACATGTTGTTTGGTAAAGTCTATTCTGGCCTTTCTATTTTGAGGCTGATTAATGGTTTGCACCTTGTGGTGAACCCTCTGTATTTGCTCTCATGAAGTCTTCTCTTTATGGTAGACTTAGATACTGATCCACCTACTTCCAGGAGAGTGTTCTTCACTTGGGTAGATGTTGTGAAGGGGTTTTTCTTCACCATGGGACGGATTCTGCGATCATCCACCACTATTGTCCTCCGTGGACGTCCAGGCCTTTTGGAGTTCACGAGATCACCAGTGTGCTCTTTTTTTTCAAGAATGTCCCAAACTGTTGATTTGGCCACTCCTAACATTTGTGCTTCTGTCTCTGATGGATTTCTTTATTTTTTTCAGCCTAACGATGGTCGGTTTCACTTGCATTGAGAGCTCCTTTCACCTTACGTTGTGGGTTCACAGCAACAGCTTCCAAATGCAAATGCCACACCTAGAATCAACTCCTGACCTTTTACCTGCTTAATTGGTGATGGATTAACGAGGGAATAGCCCATGCAGCACATTAAATGGCTTTAGAGATAATTGTCCAATTGCCTTTGGTCCCTTGAAAAAGAAGCAGCTACATATTAAAGAGCTGTAATTCCTAAACCCTTCCTCAAATTAGGATGTGAATACCCTAAAATTAAAGCTGAGAGTCTGCACTTTAAGCCCATATTGATTATATAACTGGATATTCAATATGTTTTGGTAAACAACTAAAATGCCAAAACTTGTATCACTGTCCAAATAATTCTGGACCTAACTGTATATATATATATGGTGCATGATAAAGGAATTTAAAAAACACCAAAGAGAATCACTGTGTCCTGCCCCACCCCTAAGGTCCTGCACTAGACATAACACAATGTATCACCTGGAGTGTTCCTTGAAGAGTTAAAATTTCCACATTATTCAATATCCAAAATTAAACTGAAGATCTTGGGTGTATACTTACCCTTAATTTCTTAGCAGGTAGGAGATAGCAGCACTTCAACAGATCAAGAATAGGGTTCTATGTGAACTTGACAATAACCCAAATAGTCCCTTTAGATACATTGAAACGAAATAAGCTTTAGAAAGTTCCTGTGAGGGGACTGAAACGTAACATTTGACATGGATAAATAAACCACATTTTCTATTTTTGAAACTACTTTTTGGAGTGCTGAGATCATTTCGTTCTGGTGTACCCCTAATTTCTTGATAGAAGTCGTGTTGTCAATGTTATGCAGTGACGAACATCATCTTTTTACGATTTTCCAAAACACTGGTTTGATATCTGCTATTAAATAAATATAGGCTGAGAGAGTCCTCCTGCTGTGTAATCAGATCAGCACACCTTTCCTCAACAAATTACTCACATCACTATATTTAGCTGCCCCATGTACACAGCACCCTGGACTTGTATCTAATCACTAGAAATGATCACTATGGTTCTCCCATCCAGGGTTAATGAACTTGTCATGTACATCCACAACCGCCCTCCAGGGGTATACATAAATAGCCATTGGGAAGTCCTGGCACCCTTTTCTTAATACCTTTCTGGCTGGAACCTTCTCTGTGGACTATACCTATTTATTACACTGTGCAATATGAGACCATACGGAATGAAGAACATGATTTTCCTCGGACTGGGTCTTCTGGTTGTTGGTAAGATCATTTATCATGAGGTTACCATATGGAAATAAGCGTACAAAGTCATTATAATGCAAATGGAGGTGTCAGAAGTCGTCCTTAAAGACCTTCTTCGGATAATGTGGACTTTGGGCAAATATGATAAAGCTAGTGCCGCTATGGTTGGCCTCCTTGCCCCTTCTGTCCAATGTTCTGATCTATCTTCCATGCATACATTTAAAAGAATTGAATATTTTATTGACATGGCTTACTGTAAAAAAAAAAGTGTCCTGCTTTTTTTTCATATATAGACAGTCACGTAAAACATTAGGACACCCCATGTAAAGTTTTTTTAAATTTCATACATATTTCGACTATCAATATTTCAAATTCATCTAAACTGTACAGTATATAAAGATAAAAGTGATGTAATTGAACAAAAAACAACAATACATTTTGCAATCACTTAGTTAACAAAAAACTATTTTGAGAAGGTCGAAATTCAAGCCCATTTCAAGTTCCCCAAAAGCATTTTTATGGGATTTTGATTCAGACTTTAATTTGGCCATGCAAGTTCTTTTTGTTTTTAGCCGTTCCTTGGTGGATTTTCTTCTATGTTTAGGATCATTGTCATGTTGTAAGGTCCAGTTCTACCTGAGCTTTAATCTTCTGACAGGTGATCTCACATTATCCTCAAGTGTCCACTGGAATAATCAAGAATTCATAGTGGATTAAATGATGGTGAGCTGCCTGGGTCCTGATGCAACAAACCAGCCCCAAACCATAACATACCCACCACCATGCTCAGCTTCTGCTGGTGAAATGCTGCTGAACACGTCTTCTGGTACTGTGGGCAAATAACTCTACCTTTGTCTTGTCTGTCCAGAGCACATTGTCCTAGAAGTTTTTCTGTTTGCCTAGATGTTCATGGTCAAACTTTAGTTTTGCTCTGATGTTCCTTATGGACAGCAATGGATCCCTCCCATGTAGATCTACTGGCCATTTTTTAATGGTATAGACTCATACTTTTTGTACATCAATATTGGAAAGAGCTACCTGCTGGTCCCATGATGACATTTTGAGATTCTTAGAGACTTCTTTCATCATCTTGCATTCTGCTCTCGGGCTGAACATGCTGGGATGCCTTGATCTGAGGTAGTTGGCAGTGGTTTGAACTCTTTTCTAGGTGTAGATGATCTTTCAGTCAGTGTAATGATTGATGTCCAATATGGTTGGATACCATTCCAGATTCATAGGCAACTATGATCTTCTTTCTGAAGGTCTTAGAGATCTTCGGATCTAGGCAACAAAGGACAAACCTAACTAAATGTCTGAGGTTTAAATAAGACTGGTTCCCCCAAGATCCTTTTGGACTATGTTCTCACCATATCCACCTGATCTGGTCTCCCTTATTCTAAGTTTAGATCTTTAAGGTAATGGCATACGTTATCTGAACTTTTTGCGTAATATAATATTGCAAAGTAACTTTATATATTTTACATGTGTCCAATATGAACAATCCCTGCTCAAGTGTGGTTTAACCCCTTCCCGTCGTAAACAACTTTCAGATTTTTATTTTCGTTTTTTTCTCCCCACATTCCAGAAGCCATAACGCCTTAATTTTTTCATCTATATAGTACTATGAGGGCTTGATTTTTGCGGGACGAGTTGTAGCTTTTCGTAGCACCATTTATTTTGGCGTATAATGTACTAGGAAACGGGAAAAAAAATTATTTGTGCGGTTGAAAATGAAAAAAACAGCGATTCCTCCATGTTTTTTTTGCGCGCCGTTTTTACGGAACTCACTGTGCAATTAAAACAACATGTTAACTTTATGGCGATACCAAATATATATAGTTTTTTCTATATTTTACTACTTTTACATGTAAAAACCTAAGTGTAAAAAAGAAAATTTATTTTGCGTCGCCAAATTCCGAGAGCCATAAGTTTTTTATTTTTCCGTCTAAGTGGTATGAGGGCTTATTGTTTGCGGGATAAGCTGTAGTTTTTAATAATACCATTTTGGGGCACATGCGACGGTTTGATCACTTTTTATTTCATTTTTTGTGGGAGATTAAGTGACCAAAAAATAGAGATTCTGGCGTTTACAATTTTTTTTTTTTACGGCATTCACCGTGCAGGTTAAATAATTATATATTGTAATAGTTCAGACTTTTACGGACGCGGCAATACCAATTATGTTTATTTCTTTATTTTACTATGCTCTAGGGGGAAAATGGGAAAAGGGGGGTTTTTTGAACTTTTAATTTTGTAATTTTTTTTTTTAGACAAAAAAAAACTTTATTTAACAAATTTGTACTTTTTTTATTAGTCCCCCTAGGGGACTTCAACCAGCGATCGTTAGATCGCTTGCACGATATACTGCAATACTAATATATTGCAGTATATCGTGATTCTGACAGGCACCTATTAAGCCCTGCCGGAGGCAGAGCTTCATAGGAGTACAAAGATGGAGGACCTGGGGGCATTTATTAAGCCCCCAGGCAGCCATAGCAACCATCGCCCCCCCGATTGCGTTGCGGGGGGGCGCAATGAGCTGTTAGAGGGGGTCGCCCCCCTCTTTCTGACGATTTAAATGCTGCGGTCGGTATTGACCGCAGCATTTAACAAGTTAAACTAGCGGGATCGCGCTCGAGCGCGATATCGCTAGTTACTCTGAAGTGTCGGCTGTAACATACAGCCGACACCGGCATCGTATGGAGCGGGTTCACTGCGTGAGCCCGCTCCATACTTCCCCTACCCGACTTTGGCATATGGATACGTCAAATGCCGGGAAGGGGTTAAGGAATGTGATCTTACCATGGGGCCACAAATTCAGATCTGTATCTAATAGCCATGTTTATATGCAGGGCCGGCCTTAGGATAGATTGCGCCCCACACCCATCAAAAAATGCCCCATAAAAAAGTATAATGCCCCTTTAGTGCCCCCATACAGTATAATAATAATATTTAATAATATAATGTATTGAAACCCCTTCAAGGACACGGTATTTTGTCCTCTAATTGTGCCCACAGTATTATGCCCCTGTAGTACCCCTACACAGTATAATGTCCGCTTAGTGGCCCCCACACAATATAGTGCCCCCTGTAGATTTTGCAATAAAGCCTCCCTGTAGACAGTGCCATAATTCCCCACCTCCTCCTTCTAGACAGAGCCATAATCCCCCACCTCCACCTTGTAGACAGTACCTCCAAACAAAAACAAAAATTGTACTCACCTAGGCCCCATTCCCACAACAAACTGAGCTGCTCCACGACGGGATCCTTTGCGTAGGCCGGCGTGATCCTGTAGCCTCGTACCGAGTTTCCCGACCTTTTCGGACTCGAGGCAGCACTGGAAAAATAAAATTTCCTCAGGGCACCCCTACCAAAAATTGTTTCAAGAAAGACAGAAAATGGCTGTAAACAAGCGCTACACTCGTAGGGTATGTTCACACAGCGTTTTTTGTAAGGCAAAAAAAATCTGCCTCCAAATTCCTTCAGGAATTTTGAAGCAGATTTTGTATTGACAGCGTTGTTTGACTTTTTTTTATCGTTTTTTTCTTAAGCCGTTGAAGCTAATTCAAAAGACGCAGGCAAAAAAGCTCCAAACGGGCACCGCAGGTATTTTCAGCATCCATATTCATTTCAATTGGAGCTCAGAGGTGGAAACCACTTGAAGACCATCAGCCCCCCACTCACAGTAAAATGACCATCAGCCCCCCACTCTCAGTAATATGACCATCAGCCCCCAACTCTCAGTAAAATTACCATCAGCCCAACACTGACAGATTCCCCCTGTATATAGTGCCACACAGCTCCCTTGTAGATAGTGCCACACAGCCCCCTTGTAAGTAGTGTCACACAGCCCCTTGTAGGTAGTGCCACAAAGCCCCTTGTAGGTAGTGCCACACAGCCCCTTCTAGGTAGTGCCACAGAGCCCCTTGTAGATAGTGCCTCACAGCCCCCTTGTAGATTGTACCACATAGCCCCCTTGTAGATAGCGCCACAAAGCCCCCTTGTAGATAGCGCCACAAAGCGCGCTTGTAGATAGCGCCACACAGCCCCCTTGTAGAGAGTGCCACAGTTCCCCCTTGTAGAGAGTGCCACACAGCCCCCTGTAGAGAGTGCCACACAGCCCCCTGTAGGTAGTGCTGCACAGCCCCTGGTAGGTAGTGCCACACAGCACCCTGGTAGGTAGGGCCACACAGCCCCCTGGTAGGGAGTGCCACACAGCCCCCTGGTAGGTAGTGCCACACAGCCCCCTGGTAGGTAATGCCACACAGCCCTCTTGTAGGTAGTGCCACACAGCCCCCTTGTAGGTAGTGGCACACAGCCCCCAACCCCCTTGTTGGTAGTGGCACACAGACCACAACCCCCTTGTTGGTAGTGCCACACAGACCACAGCCCCCTTGTTGGTATTGCCACACAGCCCACAGCCCCCTTTTTTGGAGCGCTCCGCTTGATGTCTCTGTCCATATATGGACAGTGACATCAGGGGAAACTCCTGAATCGGAATCCCCGTAAACAGCGTTGCCGACGCTGTGACCGGGGATTCCACTCCAGGAGAAGCTCCTGTCGTCTGTGTCCATTTATGGACAGTGAGGTCATTGGCTTCTCCTGGAGTGGAATCCCCGGTCACAGCGTCTGCAACAATGTGGACGGGGATTCCGATTCAGGAGTTTCCCCTGATGTCACTGTCCATGTATGGACAGAGACATCAATCGGAGCGCTCCAGGAGCGGAATCCCCGGCCACACGGGGATTCCGCTTTTTCAGGGAGCTACAGTGGCGCTAGTAGATAGCGGAGCAGGGAGATACCTCCCTGCTCTGCTATAGTGCCGTTGCTACTACTGTAGAAGCCGCAGCAGGCCCGGGCGCTTCTGAGACAAGCAGAAGAAGGGAGCCTCTTCCACCTGCTGGAGTGATGCGCCCTGTGCGATGGCACGGGTCGCACGCCCCTAAGGCCAGCCCTGTTTATATGTGATTCATTTGAGTGTTCAAGGTACAACATTTTCCCCAAAAATTTCTTGATGCTAATAGGACGAAACTATTTAGCACTGCAGGAATGAGCGTATGTAAACATCATCTCTGAGCACAACTTGAGCTGAACCTTCAGGACATGAACAGATCAAGTCTATTTTGTTCTCTACTTTGTCCCCTGTGTCTCTACCTCCATTTTTTGGTCTCCAAACAAACGACATTCATGTTTCCACTGCCCCCTGTCACTATGACCTTCCGCATCACACCTCTGAGTAGAGGTGGGCCCCTTTGGCTACTCAGCCTAATAACTGCCATGCCTGCTACCCTGGTAGTTATACTCATAATGGCAGGGAAATCCTGCAGGATCTTTATGGCTTCAGATCTGATCTGGTGATCATACCTGGAGAACGTTCATGTTTGGCTCTATAGAATGGACAACCCCTTTGATGAATATTGGGTATGACTAAGGTCTACAGTTTGGATATACTTATGACTTGAAGCTATTGCAGCCACCAAGATCTACTTTGTTAAAGGGGATTTCCAGGAATATACGTTGATGGCCTATCCTTAGAATAGGCTTCAATGTGTGAACGGTGAGGTTGACCACTGGGCCTCCCTAGGTGCCATGACGCTTGAGTACTGCAACTTAGGTACATTTACTTTGTTCTGCTGATCAGTGGAGGTCCTGGAGGTCAGAATAAGAATAGTAGATCAATGGGTATTCCTGGAAAACTCCTTTATCAGTTTTTGTATTCCACCTTGGTGATATATTTAGACCACCTTGAAAATTTAATGTGCTGTTGGTTTCTCCCATCTGTCCATTTAACCCTTGTGTCCCATTTAATCCTCGTGTTCTATAAGTGCTTTCAGCAATTCTAATTCCTACATTTATCTCCGTAGGTCTTTATGGCTCAACACTTGGTGCATCACAGAACACATCTCCACAAGGAACCACAAAATGTAAGAATGCTACACAGCACAAAGACCTTACCAAGAGTATGTTTCAGTCTGTATTGACCGTGTCACTCTTTAATCATTTGTCATTCAAGTTCTAGTGCTTTATCTAATAAGGAAGGGACATCAAATTATATGCAACTGCTCTCTGCGGCACTGTCAGCTGAATAGAGGTTCCATAAAGGGGTAGAGGTTCCTTAAAGGGGTCTTCCAATTCCCTAAATGAGGACTTGTTGACGATCCACTAATTACCATGGGTTTGGTAGCTGAAACCCCCAACGATCAGCTGTAAATACCAGTGGAAACTGTGAGCAGCTACACATTTCTCCTGCAGTGGCCACTACAGGAAAAACTTGGTATTACATGAGACTGATTCAAATGTCAGGGTTATTTGTACATAATCCTCCAGTGGAAACTACTCTATGCAGTGGTTTCCTGCTTTGGCAAGTACATGCAGGGGCCATAACAGGAGAGCTCCCCTTATGACATCCGTATATTGTAATAAGTCATAGAGAGGTTGTTCTATTGGGACAACCATTGTAAACAGCATCTGTATTCTGTCAATGGGGAGAGCAGGCGGACTTCCATGGTGATAGTCAGTGCTATGTAGCAGCCAATTTCCTCTCTCCATTGACAGAATTAAGGCATTACAAATTACACCTGTATTCTACTGAAAGGACTGAAGAGAGAGCAGTTTTGGGAATGTAATCATGATAATAGATATATATGAGGAAATTACTCAAAATAATATTTAACAGTATACAGCCAAAGGGAAACATTCAAAATCACATAAATCTCACTCATCAGTCTGTGGCTACGTAGTGGCTTTTGCTGTCCCATTGCTTATGTCTTAAGTGATCTCCATAGTCTACTCTTTGATACAGAACCAGACGATAAGACCCAATTCATATCTATTTGCGACTCAAAGATTCACAGACATATTGTGATATAATTTACAGCAGTGGCGCACTACAATATAAGTAAATGGAGACAAAGAATGGAGTTGGACACTTTTCCCATTAACATCTATTGGAGTGTGACACAAGGGAGAACCATCCCTGGCCGAGACCGCGCCACTGAAAATGTTATCAGAGTCACACAAATCGCAAGGATTTTCATGCACATAGTCACGTTACACGCCACAAGTTGTGAAACACTCAGGAATTAAGCTTGAGCTGCACTTGTAGCTGCATAGTCCTAGCCTTATATTTGCTTGACAAATGATGATGATGATGATGGTCATGTCTTGGTTGATTCTAATGTCTAATATTTTGAAATGAGCATTGCTCTTTTATTCTGTGGTCCATTAACCTTGCAACATATCATAATCACAAGTTAGAAGATCCCATCAGTGGGGTCCATGATTTATGCAATCAGGGGGTCATGGTTTTTCTAGAGACTGGCCAAGCCCCATTGTGGTTTCGAAGTTTTCCTATTATGGAAATCTCTACTCTATTTTATATGGGCTTGGGTACTTTATAATGGATTTAGCGCCTTCATTTGACATGCTCACCAATGTGGTCTTCAGAAATGGTGTATCAGAAATGAATTTGTAACTAAATATACCCATTACATTCTTAACAGAAGATGCACACATCATGGCAGTCTGTGCCATGATCAATGCCGGTGAAACATCGAAAATGTTGACAATTTTAGCAAAATTTTAGGCAGATATCGGGGGAATTGAGGATTGGGCATGCTGGACTTCAACCGGCCCTATTCTTTGTCTTTCTCCATTATTGAATAAACATGCGCACTTGGTCGAGCTTAAGGTACATGTTTTGGGGAGGGAGAGAGGGATGTTGGCCTAATGAGTTGGCCAACATCTTAGGCTCTGTTCACACTACGGCAGAGACTTCCATTGGAGGTATAAGGATAGGCATACAATGGGTTACTACCATTGTAAAGAACGTATTCTGTGTAGGATCTGTCTTAATTTCTGTATACTATTGTATGGAAAAACACAAGCAGAAAAAATGGGACATAGATAACATCAAAACCACAAAAAAGGCCATACTTACTAGGTAGGTGGGTGGGTGAAAACCCATTCCAAGCAGGACGCAGACAGGTCAAAAATTGCTGCAGAAGGAGTGTGCATTAAATAGTGATAGCCCCTCCCACTAGTCTTGAGGGGAGTGGCTATTTAATGCACACGCCTTCTGCAGCATTTTTTGACCTGTCTGTGTCCTGCTGGGAACGGGTTTTCACCCACCCACCTACCTAGTAAGTATGGCCTTTTTTGTGGTTTTGATGTTTACTATTGTATGGAGTATCATAGTCTGCTACGCTATTCTATACTGCAATAAAAAAGTATGCCATCGCATGCTGGCCTGACGTACAGTGAAGGAAATAAGTATTTGATCCCTTGCTGATTTTGTAAGTTTGCCCACTGTCAAAGACATGAACAGTCTAGAATTTTTAGGCTAGGTTAATTTTACCAGTGAGAGATAGATTATATTTAAAAAAAAAACTGAAAATCACATTGTCAAAATTATATATATCTATTTGCATTGTGCACAGAGAAAGAAGTATTTAATCCCTTTGGCAAACAAGACTTAATACTTGGTGGCAAAACCCTTGTTGGCAAGCACAGCAGTCAGACGTTTTTTGTAGTTGATGATAAGGTTTGCACACATGATAGATGGAATTTTGGCCCACTCCTCTTTGCAGATCATCTGTAAATCATTAAGATTTCGAGGCTGTCGCTTGGCAACTCGGATCTTCAGCTCCCTCCATAAGTTTTCGATGGGATTAAGGTCTGGAGACTGGCTAGGCCACTCCATGACCTTAATGTGCTTCTTTTTGAGCCACTCCTTTGTTGCCTTGGCTGGATGTTTCAGGTCATTGTCGTGCTGGAAGACCCAGCCACGAGCCATTTTTAATGTCCTGGTGGAGGGAAGGAGGTTGTCACTCAGGATTTGACGGTACATGGCTCCATTCATTCTCCCATTGATGCGGTGAAGTAGTCCTGTGCCCTTAGCAGAGAAACACCCGCAAAACATAATGTTTCCACCTCCATGCTTGACAGTGGGGACGGTGTTCTTTGGGTCATAGGCAGCATTTTTCTTCCTCCAAACACGGCGAGTTGCGTTAATGCCAAAGAGCTCAATTTTAGTCTCATCTGACCACAGCACCTTCTCTCAATCACTCTCAGAATCATCCAGATGTTCATTTGCAAACTTCAGACGGGCCTGTACATGTGCCTTCTTGAGCAGGGGGACCTTGCGGGCACTGCAGGATTTTAATCCATTACGGCGTAATGTGTTACCAATGGTTTTCTTGGTGACTGTGGTCCCAGCTGCCATGAGATCATTAACAAGTTCCCCCCGTGTAGTTTTCGGCTGAGCTCTCACCTTCCTCAGGATCAAGGATACCCCATGAGGTGAGATTTTGCATGGAGCCCCAGATCGATGTCGATTGACAGTCATTTTGTATGTCTTCCATTTTCTTACTATTGCACCAACAGTTGTCTCCTTCTCACCCAGCGTCTTACTTATGGTTTTGTAGCCCATTCCAGCCTTGTGCAGGTCTATGATCTTGTCCCTGACATCCTTAGAAAGCTCTTTGGTCTTGCCCATGTTGTAGAGGTTAGAGTCAGACTGATTCATTGAGTCTGTGGACAGGAGTCTTTTATACAGGTGACCATGTAAGAGCTGTCTATAATGCAGGCACCAAGTTGATTTGGAGCGTGTAACTGGTCTGGAGGAGGCTGAACTCTTAATGGTTGGTAGGGGATCAAATACTTATTTCTCTGTGCACAATGCAAATAAATAGAGATCATTCTGACAATGTGATTTTCTTTTTTTTTTTTATTTATATAATCTATCTCTCACTGGTAAAATTAACCTAGCCTAAAAATTCTAGACTGTTCATGACTTTGACAGTGGGCAAACTTACAAAATCAGCAAGGGATCAAATACTTATTTCCTTCACTGTATGCCAAAAGGACACAATTGACAATTTGACAAAAGGGGTCAATAAGGGCCTATGGATAGGTTTAGGAAATATACCTGGAGATTTTCCGGGGAATACGCCAAACGTAGGGCTAAACCGTGATGTTAACAAACCCTAATGCGTAGGGCCAACTTTAGTTTTAGGGAATGTTCACACGCTGAGCCAAAAACGTCTGAAAATACGGAGCTGTTTTCAAGGGAAAACAGCACCTGATTTTCAGACGTTTTTTGAGCAACTCACGTTTTTCGCTGCGTTTTTCGCGCCGTTTTTGCGGCGTTTTCATGCCGTTTTTTCGGCCGTTTTTGGAGCTGTTTTCAATAGAGTCTATGAGAAAACGGCTCCAAAAACGTCCCAAGAAGTGTCCTGCACTTCTTTTGACGAGGCTGTAATTTTACGCGTCGTCTTTTGACAGCTGTCAAACGACGACGCGTAAATTACAGGTTGTCGGCACAGTACGTCAGCAAACCCATTCAAATGAATGGGCAGATGTTTGCCGACGTATTGGAGCCGTATTTTCAGGCGTAAATCGAGGCATAATACGCCTCGTTTACGCCTGAAAATAGGTCGTGTGAACCCAGCCTAAGGGTTCTGGATTGTATTCACTGTAACGCTGGTAGATAATGGAGTGGTGGCAATAGGATAGATTTGAGAGATGCAAGTGGGTTTGTTGGTTGGCCACAGAGGAAAGTTTTATGGTGGGGAATGGCAAAGGGATAGCGCTATTATGGGTAAGAAAGGAGAATATACGAGAAATGCTTTTACGGCAGAGTCGACAGAAAATTGTGAAGTGTACAGCTTCTTAGTGAAATGTAAGCAGCATGATTGTTATACTGGGGTATTGTATGTTATCAACAGTAATAATTCAGGCAGCGGAGCAGATTGATGGGCGGAAAGATGATGAATTCTGTTTTTTTTTACATGTGGAGTTTGCAGTAGTAAGTACTTAGGTGTTTCATTAGCCACAAAGCTATACATGTTCTTTTCAAGAATCCAACAGTTTTATAGGGAAGAACAAATGGCAGCCTTGTGTATATAAAGCACGTCCCATTAATTATCCCTCACTATTAACCCATTTCACAGAGCTCCAGACAGCTAGATGAGACCGATGAATGCAGTAGCAGATCTGAGTTCATTTCTTGCTTTTTTCAACCTTTTTTTGTATCTACAGTAACAGCCACAAGAGCAACATCTAAACATACAACCTGTTATACCACCAAAAGAAAAGCAACCCCTACAACCAGCCATTCCACTCAACAAACTACCACTAGTACGCACCTTACAACCACTTCCACAACAAGAACTTCTACAACTAGTACCAAAGTCAGCAATAGTCCCAAGGACACCAGTTCCACAGTAAATCCCACTGTTACTAGCAACACTAATGAACAGTCGCATAGTACAGCGTCTCCTCCAGAAACCACGTCTGTTAAAGGGAAAAGTCCCACCATAATGACTGTTTCTAGCACTATTATTAATGAAACTAGCAATACAGTAATCCCTATTACTAGAAGCAATCCCACTGAAGATAATACAGTAATAACCAAGCCTACAATTAGCAACATCCCTGAGCAAACCAGTGGTACAGACTTCTTACCCAACAACATGGAGACTACCAGCAACATCCCTGTGCAAGAACATACTGCAGACACCTTTGTTACTAGGGCCTTACCGGAGGAAATCAATACTACATTCAACATAGAGACCACCAGCAAGTTCCCCGAGCAAGAACATACTACAGACACCTCTGTTACTAGTGCCTTACCAGAGGATATCAATACTACCTACAACATGGAGACCACCAGCAAGATCCCCGAGCAAGAACATACTACAGACACCTCTGTTACTAGTGCCTTACCAGAGGAAATCAATACTACATACAACATGGAGACCACCAGCAACATCCCTGTGCAGGAACATACTGCAGACACCTCTGTTACTAGTGCCTTACCGGAGGAAATCAATACTACATTCAACATAGAGACCACCAGCAAGTTCCCCGAGCAAGAACATACTACAGACACCTCTGTTACTAGTGCCTTACCAGAGGATATCAATACTACCTACAACATGGAGACCACCAGCAAGATCCCCGAGCAAGAACATACTACAGACATCTCTGTCACTAGTGCCTTACCAGAGGAAATAAATACTACCTACAACCTGAAGACCACCAGCAACATCCCTGAGCAAAAACATACTACAGACATCTCTGTTACTAGTGCCCTACCAGAGGAAATCAATACTACCTACAACCTGGAGACCACCAGCAAGATCCCCGAGCAAGAACATTCTACAGACATCTCTGTTACTAGTGCCCTACCAGAGGAAATCAATACTACATACAACATGGAGACCACCAGCAACATCCCCGAACAAGAACATACTACAGACATCTATGTTACTACCTACAACATGGAAACCACCAGCAACATCCATGAGCAAAAATATACTACAGACATCTCTGTCACTAGTGTCTTACCGGAGGAAATCAATACTACATTCAACCTGGAGACCACCAGCAAGATCCCTGATCTAGAACATACTACAGACATTTCTGTTACTAGTGTCTTACCACAGGAAATCAATACTACCTACAACATGGAGACCACCAGCAACATCCCCGAACAAGAACATACTACAGACATCTCTGTTACTAGTGCCTTACCAGAGGAAATCAATACTACATACAACATGGAGACCACCAGCAACATCCCCGAACAAGAACATACAACAGACACCTCTGTTACTAGTGCCTTACCTGAGGAAATCAATACTACCTACAACATGGAGACCACCAGCAACATCCCCGAGCAAGAACATACAACAGACACCTCTGTTACTAGTGCCTTACCTGAGGAAATCAATACTACCTACAACATGGAGACCACCAGCAACATCCCCGAACAAGAACATACTACAGACATCTCTGTTACTAGTGCCTTACCAGAGGAAATCAATACTACATACACCATAGAGACCACCAGCAACATCCCCGAACAAGAACATACTACAGACATCTCTGTTACTAGTGCCTTACAAGAGGAAATCAATTCTACATACAACATGGAGACCACCAGCAACATCCCCGAACAAGAACATACAACAGACACCTCTGTTACTAGTGCCTTACCTGAGGAAATCAATACTACATACAACATGGAGACCACCAGCAACATCCCCGAGCAAGAACATACAACAGACACCTCTGTTACTAGTGCCTTACCTGATGAAATCAATACTACATACAACATGGAGACCACCAGCAACATCCCCGAGCAAGAACATACAACAGACACCTCTGTTACTAGTGCCTTACCTGAGGAAATCAATACTACATACAACATGGAGACCACCAGCAACATCCCCGAGCAAGAACATACAACAGACACCTCTGTTACTAGTGCCTTACCTGATGAAATCAATACTACATACAACATGGAGACCACCAGCAACATCCCCGAGCAAGAACATACAACAGACACCTCTGTTACTAGTGCCTTACCTGAGGAAATCAATACTACATACACCATAGAGACCACCAGCAACATCCCTGATCTAGAATATACTACAGAAGTCTTCCCTGTCACTAGTGCCTTACCAGAGGTAATAAATACTACATTTAACATCAAGACGACTATCAATACCCCCGAGCAAGAACATACAACAGACACCTCTGTTACTAGTGCCTTACCTGAGGAAATCAATACTACCTACAACATGGAGACCACCAGCAACATCCCCGAACAAGAACATACTACAGACATCTCTGTTACTAGTGCCTTACAAGAGGAAATCAATACTACCTACAACATGGAGACCACCAGCAATATCCCTAAGCAAAAACATACTACAGACCTCTCTGTCACTAGTGCCTTACCAGAGGAAACCAATACTACATACAACATGGAGACCACCAGCAACATCCCCGAACAAGTAAATAATACAGACTTACTCCCTGTCACTAGTGCCTTACCAGAGGAAATAAATACTACATTTAACATCAAGACCACTATCAATACCCCCGTAGAACATACTAGAGACATCTTTCCTGTTACTAGTGCCTTACCGAAAGAAATCAATACTACGTTCAACACTATCAGCAACATCCCCGAAAAAGAACATACTACAGACAACTTTACTGATTTTATCCCCAGTATGAAACCTACAACTATTCCCGAGACAACAATATTTATCGGCACTACTATCACCACAACTGACACCAAGGCAACAACTTCTTTGCTACAATCAACTCCTGATATTACAACTACAATGACTACGACTACTATAGAGACACCAAAAACTACCACCCGGACAACAACCCATGAGGTACCAACTACTCAGCCAACAAGTGAGCTACCGATCCCCAGTATAAAAATGACAACTACCCCTGATACAACAATATCCATGGCCACTACTAGCACATCAACAGTCACCAAGGCAGCAACTTCTTTGCTACAAACAACTACTCCTGATATTACAAATACTTCAGAGACACCAACAACTACCACCCAGACAACAACCCATGAGGTGCCAACTACTCAGTCAACAATTATGCTACCGATCCCCAATATAAAAACTACAACTACCCCTGATACAACAATATCCATGGCCACTACTAGCACATCAACAGTTACCAAGACAGTAACTTCTTTGCTACAAACAACTACTCCTGATATTACAACTACAATGGCTACAACTACCCCTAATACAACAAAGTTCCTGGCCACTAATAGCACTACAATAGTCACCAAGGGAACAACTTCTTCGCTACAACCGACTATTGCTGATATTACATCTACGATGACTACAACCACTAGAGAGACACCAACAACTACCAGTAAGACAACAACCAATAAGGCACCAAATACTCAGTCAACAAGTAAGTTACCGATCCCCAGTATAAAAACTACAACTACCCCTGATACAACAATATCCATGGCCACTACTAGCACTACAACAGTCACTAAGGCAAAAACTACTTTGCTACAAACAACTACTCCTGATATTACAACTACAATGACTACAACTACCACAGAGACACCAACAACTACCACCCGGGCAGCAACCCATGAAGCAACAAATGAAGTGCCAACTACTCAGTCAACAAGTATGCTACCGATCCCCAGTATAAAAACTACAACTACCCCTGATACAACAATATCCATGGCCACTACTAGCACTACAACAGTCACTAAGGCAAAAACTACTTTGCTACAAACAACTACTCCTGATATTACAACTACAATGACTACAACTACCACAGAGACACCAACAACTACCACCCGGGCAACAACCCATGAGGCGCCAACTACTCAGTCAACAAGTATGATACCGATCCCCAATATAAAAACTACAACTACCCCTAATACAACTAAATTCCTGACCACTAATAGCACTACAACAGTCACCAAGGGAATAACTTCTTTGCTACAACCGACTATTTCTGATATTACATCTACAATGACTACAACCACTAGAGAGACACCAACAACTACCAGTATGACAACAACCCATAATGCACCAACTACTCAGTCAACAAGTAAGCTACCGATCCCCAGTATAAAAACTACAACTACCCCATATACAACAATATCCATGGCCACTACTAGCACTACAACAGTAACCAAGGCAGCAACTTCTTTGCTACAAACAACTACTCCTGATATTACATCTACGACTACAACTACCACAAAGACACCAACAACTACTATACGGACAACAACCCATGAGGCGCCAACTACTCAGTCAACAAGTAGGCTACCGATCACCAGTATAAAAACTACAGCTACCCCTGATACAACAATATCCATGGCCA
This sequence comes from Rhinoderma darwinii, assembly GCF_050947455.1. Lineage (NCBI taxonomy): Eukaryota > Metazoa > Chordata > Amphibia > Anura > Rhinodermatidae > Rhinoderma > Rhinoderma darwinii. The sequence goes on along the minus strand of NC_134694.1, from coordinate 111,910,369 downwards.
CTACTAATACTACAACAGTCACTAAGGCAAAAACTACTTTGCTGCAAACAACTTCTGTTGATATTACAACTTCAATTACTACAACTACTCCAAGGATACCAATAACTGCCACCCAGACTACTACCCCAAAGGCACTAACAACCACTAGAAGCTCAACAACTTCCACCAAGGCTACAACACACTATACAACGAGTGCCACAACTTCTAGCCAACATCCAACAACTGAGACCACAAAGACTACTACTACAACTACTACAAGTCCTACAACCACTACTAGAACCCCAACAACTACAAAGCCAAGTCTATCCACTGCAATGATCACAACTACCACAAGAAAGCCAATCACCACAGCATTAACCGCTAGCTCTAGGACTACACACACCATACCAACATCTAAGGCCGCAATGGCTAGTTCCCTGACCACAAGTAGTCGGCAGACAACAGTCAAGTCAACAACAACATCCTCTAGCACTGCAAATACCAGAGAGTCATCGTCATCTGTATCCAAATCTACTTCTGCCAGACCTACTAATATCATTATATCAAGTAAGTTCACACAGTTTATATTATGTTTTTAATCCTATTAAACCTTATGGTATTCTATATATTATTTTTTTATTAGTAATTTGTAAAACAAATTTGAAATTCAATGTCATTCTTGCCCATGATTTGCTCTTATAAAATATGTTAACACAGCAATTGGCCTATATGGACTATTGGAGCTCCTCTCCATTACAGTTCTTCATGGGTGAAGATGGGAGGTAGGATGAGAACCCATTGGTTAGTACAAAATGACAACTAGAAGGCTTAGCATTTTTGATGCAAGTTGAGCAATGTCTAGATGGAATAACTCATAAATGATTTGGAAAGATGGATGAGATGCTCCCACAAGGGACATGTGAGCATTAGCAGACTCCCCCCAAATACAGCCACCCGCTTGATTTCAATTTTGCGGTTACACAAAATAATTGACTGGAGTAGTTCAGTGATAAATGTCACCTCTGACCAATCCTATAATCAAGGACTATGTATCAGAGAGGTCTAGAAAGAGGTTGTGTCAAAAGTGAGATTGGCCCCATCCCACTTCCTCGTGTCATTTCAAATGTCCAGTCTGACGGTCCTCTTTTGAAATGACGGGGTGTGGTGGCAGGAACCAGCACCAGGTAAGGGCCAATTATTTCTAAAGTCCTTTCTTAGATCAATGTTTGCCTCTAAGTAAAGCAGGGTAAATTTTTTTATAGTACCAGCCTAATCAATGGAAGAGAGGGATCTTTTAGACTGTATTGTTTCTTTGCCCACATCCCTTAGCCTTGTATAATTACATGTGATCACAACTTGGGGGTGGCAGCATTAGAACGGCAGTGGAGAGACAAACCTTATCCTTAAATCCTAAAAATAAAATCAGAAATAAATACTCTGATAATGAAGTAATTGCATCCATGTATTTGTACTAGGTACCACACCGTCTGCACCGGTAGATTCTAGTCTTCCGTTTTGGGCCATCATTCTCATTTGCTTGGCTGTTATCCTGTGTCTCACCTGTCTTTGTTGCATCGTCTATGCGGTGAGTATAGAGACGAAGATCATTCTTTAAACCACAATTATATAATATGAATGAACATACTACTAATAATATAGCTAGCGTTACACAGTGACTTAAAGTTGTAGGTCTATTTTGAACAATCCCTTTTTGTTAGAAGGGTCCTATGATAACAAGCTGTTCAAAGGCTGTAACGCTGCTGGGACCTCTGCAGGATCAGATGTAATATGCTGGAGAACTTGTAGTAAGTGTTGGATTTCCCAACAGTGCCATCACAGGGGAAATTAAGCATTACACAGTGTTGAATCCTCCAAAGCGAGAGATGTCCACTCCAGCAACTAGATCAGGATTTTAAATGAGGATTCGTCTTCTATTTACTCAAAATTCCTTAATAGGGTATTTGAAAGTGGGTTTTCCGAAATATATCACTTATACTTTTTTGGGCTAATTAAAAACAGATAGTGAAAAATAATCATTTTTTTCTAATCTGTTTTTTTTTCTTGATTGTTTTTCTGTACATGGTTATAGGGGGAGCCATTTTGCTTCCGCTTCTGTTAACAGCATTTAGAGATTTTCTTTACAGCAGTCACATGGATTATAGGAACCTGTAGTCTTGAGATAACTCATTGACTTGTATGGTAGAGTGTTCTAGGCATACTCTATGACCTGTGTAGGGGTCATTGTGCAGGGAGGGTAAAGAGGGGAGCGGTTTCCATTGCCTATTATGAATGGTGGATGCTGTACTATATATATAGAGGTGTTATATTTCAGTGTAATCCTGCCTGTGATGATAATGACTGCCAAGAAGTGATCTCTACAGAACAGGAACGATCAGTCTATTATGAATGGGGGATTGTGTGTTATCCATGTAGAGGTATTACCTGTCATTGTAATCCTGCCTGTGATGATCATGAGATGACTGCTGAGAAGTGATCTCTACAGAGCAGGAAGGATGAGTCTATTATGAATGGTGGGTCCTGTGTTATCTATATAGCGGTGTTACCTGTCATTGTAATCCTGCCTGTGATGATAATGAGATGACTGCTGAGAAGTGATCTCTACAGAACAGGAAGGGTCACTCTATTATGACGCTCAGTGACCAGAGTGAAAACTGCTACATTTTTATAGATTTTTAAAATATAGATAGTGATATGGACAATTAAAAAACAACATCACCATCAATTCTTTCAAAACATGTTTAACATAAAAACTTGATTTAACCTGTTAACGCCGAAGGACGGATATATCCGTCCTCTGCAGCTGCTAGTTCACGCAGGAGGACGGATATATCCGTCCTGTGATGGCGTGGGTACTGCCACTGTACCCACGCGATCAGCGGCAGGAGCACGGTTGTTATACACAGCCTGGCTCCTGCTGCAAGTGTCGGAATTGAAGCGCGCTCCGATTCCGGCAGTTTAACCCATTAAATGCCGCTGTCAATAGCGACAGCAACATCTAATGTGTTTGACAGAGGGAGGGAGCTCCCTCTGTCACCCCATCGGCGCCCCCGCAAAGAAATCGCGGGTCGCCGTCGGGTTTCCATGACAGCCGGGGGCCTAACAAAGACCCCCAGGTCTGTCTTCAGCAAATGCCTGTTAGGCCATAGCTAATAGATTGCCTGTCAGTTTTACACTGACAGGCAATAATGCTTTGATATACTATGTATACCAAAGCATTATACATGCGATCAGCAGATCGCATAGTGAAGTCCCCTGGTTGGACTAAAAAAAAAATGTAAAGCAGTTAAATAAAGTTTGTGAAAGAAAAAAAAAAATTACAGTCAAAATCAAATAAAACTACTTTTTTTGCCCAAAAAGAAGTTTTATTTAGTAAAAGTCTCAAGACAAATAACACATACACATATATGGTATCCCCGCGATCGTAATAACTTGAACAATAAAATGAACACATTAAAGAGGCTCTGTCACCACAATATAAGTGCCCTGTCTCCTACATAAGGAGATCGGCGCTGTAATGTAGGTGACAGTAATGCTTTTTATTAAAAAAAACGATCTTTTTTCACAACGTTAGGAGCGATTTTGGTTTATGCTAATGAGCTTTCTTAATGCCCAAGTGGGCGTACTTTTACTTTCGACCAAGTGGGTGTTGTACAGAGGAGTGCATGACGCTGACCAATCAGTGACCAATCAGCCTCATGCACTCCTCGCCATTCATTTACACTGCACTAGCGATATAGATATATCACTATGTGCAGCCTCATACACAAACCCTAACATTACTAGTGTCCTGATAATGAATACACATGAAATTCAGCCTGGACGTCATGTGTACTCACAATCCTGACACTTCTGAATCTTTTTTGTGAGATTCCAGCAACGGATACGAAATCTCGCGAGATTACGGAGCTAAACGAGATTTGGTTTCACTTGCCGGAATCTCACAAAAAAAGATTCAGAAATGTCAGGATTCTGAGTACACATGACGTCCAGGCTGGATTTCATGTGTACTCATTATCAGGACACTGTAGTAATGTTAGTGTTTGTGTATGTGGCTGCACATAGTGATATAACTATATCGCTAGTGCAGTGTAAATGAATGGAGAGGAGTGCATGATGCTGATTGGTCAGCGTCATGCACTCCTCTGTACAACGCCCACTTGGTCGAAAGTAAAAGTACGCCCACTTGGGCATTAAGAAAGCTCATTAGCATAAACCAAAATCGCTCCTAACGTTGTGAAAAAAGATCGTTTTTTAAAATAAAAAGCATTACTGTCACCTACATTACAGCGCCGATCTCCTTATATAGGAGATAGGGCACTTATAATGTGGTGACAGAGTCCCTTTAATTAAACCGCCGGATGAATGGCGTCCAAAAAAAACACAAAAAACAACAGCAAAATTCTCTCTTTTCTCCCATTCCCCCCATATAAATTAAATAAAAGTTAATCTATAAGTGCTATGTACCCACAAAATAGTACTAATGAAAACTACACATTGGCCCGCAAACATCAAGCCCACATACGGCCACATTGACAGAAAAATAAAAAAATTCCGTGTCTTGGAATGCGGCGATGCAAAAACAAGTAATTTTTTTCTAAAAGGGTTTTTATTGTGCAAACGTAGGAAAACATATAAAACCTTTACATATTTGATATCCCCGTAATCGTGCCGACCCATAGAATAAAGTTAACATGTTATTTACGCTGCGTAGTAAACGGCGTAAATTTATAACTTGAAAATCAATGCTGGAATAGCTGCTTATTTTCAATTCTCTCCTAAAATAAAGTTAATAAAGTAAATCAATATATTATAAGCATCTAAAAATGGTAATATTACAAAATACAACTCGTCCCGCAAAAAACAAGCCCTTACACGGCTATGTCGACGGAATAAAAAAAAAGTTCCGACTCTAGGAATGCAACCGTGAAAAAACAAAAAATAATCCTTGGTCATTAACGCGCAAAATGGCCTGGTCATTAAGGGGTTAAACAATAGGTCATTTTCTGATGATACATTTCCTTTCACACACAGATTAGTTGCAGAAATTTCTGCAACCTAAAATTAATCCTATACTTCTGAGGTTGCTGAATGGATTTCTGCTAGCCAATGCAGATGAATAGGACAGTCGCAGAATTCTCTGCAACACATCTGCATGTGAATATTACCCAAAGTGTATGTCCAACTTTGCAATCTATATTTTTATTTCCTTAATACATTTAAATGACAAAAGGAAGCAACTTTGCAAATAGTCTTGATGAAAAAAAATCCTACAATTTTGTGTATACAGCTCCAATGCAGACCTAAGTGTTTCCATAGTAACAGACTACAAACAAATCCTGTATGTAGTCTGATCCTGTAGTCATATATTACACCACTCCCCCTTCTTCTACTGTTGGCAGCGGTGCACCACCCAAAAGGCAGGGTGAGAACTTCAATCAGCACCCTCCCTGACTGTTAGTGGGCATATTGGCGGATATAATTTAAATTTTTGTCTTAGGCAAAAAAAAAAAAAGACCAGAAGAACCCCTAAATATTGGTTAGCAAGAAGAAGGGGCATCATCTATAAAGGAGCAACATATGGCTGCAGGACCAGACCACACACAGGGTTTGTTTTCAATCTGTAGTCATAGGTCGGCATTGGAGCTGTATACACAAAATTGTAGGAGATTTTTAATCAAAACGATTTGCAAAGTTGCTTCATTTTGTATTTTAGATTCATTGGAGAAATAAACAAATAGGTTGCAAAAGTTTACACACCCTTAAGTTTGATACAGGGGAAAATACAAACACACATGAAAGTCGCAGCAAAGTCTCTTACTAATAAAAATAATATATAATACATCTGAAATCAATATTATCCTCTCTCTTCCCAGATTGCCCGCTTATGTAGGAGGAGAAGACGACCCACTGTGTATGTGGTAAATGAAGAATTTCTGAATCCTTTCTAAATGACGTCCCCTTCCATAAAAATTCTAGAATACGTATAGTACTGCGGTGGTGGAAAAAATACAGCAGAAACTAAAAAGGAATTTCATTTTACCCAGTACTGAAGTATTGAGAGAAAGTGGCGTGGCTACGAAAAGTCATAAAATGCGTCAAAGGCGTGCGCCATTTTATCACAAATGCCATGAGGTATTATAAAGAAAAAGAAATGTATCTAACAGGACTAGAGAGTTGAGGAAAAATATATATGAAAATATATTGAGCCGCTATGATCAATATCGCAATTTCGCCATTTTACAGATTGTAATTTAAGCATTTTATAATACTAAGAACAATCCCCCCCCCCCCCATATGTTTGTATTTGAGAGATCTCTGACCTTAAAGCAACGTGACTACAGATAATATATAATCACTTATAATATATAGAGGGGAACGCTTGCTACCACTAAGGTGTACATTTTATAGAGGCAGAGCATGTGACCCATTAGGAAGTGGGGGCCCAGCCCTGGTTGTTCCCATCCAAAAGTCAAACTTGAAGTTCCTGGTCTCTGATTCAAAATCTCTAACAAAGCCCCCAACCACCGAGTGTTATTTATAGCGCTGGTCTCTCCATATGGGATATAGGGACCTTTTGGGCCAACTCTAGTGTTTGGGTGTGACCTCTGCACCTCCTACAGTTATGGCCCTGGTCAAATCCTCTTTGCTCCTTAGTGGTGAGAATCTGCACAGGATTCATCTCTACAGAGAAACTGTATTGATGGCAAACAATGGGGTGGAAAATTGGCCCGTGAGAAGGGTTAACGAAGACCAGACCCTTCTGTCCTGGGTGGTAACCCAAGCACTATAATGGGGAGCCTAGTTTGTAATTTGCTATGGGGCTCCACCACCTTGCCTCCTTAGTCTGCCCTACATGATAGCCGTTCGGGGATCCTATCCAGCCAAGAAGTAGAAAGGTGGCAACACATGCTTGGGGTTCTTCTTTTTCAAGTCTAAGGGAGTTGCCGTGTTTCAGAGGTGGGAAGGCGGACCCCCACCAAACATTTTGCCCATGGGCCTCCACCAACCTAAATCTAGCCATGCAGGGCCCCCTTGTATGTTGACGATACACCACTGATAACAACCCATATCTAGCAGCCATGTAATGTGAGCCAGACTTTATCCAGCAAATCTGCACATTTTCTTCCTGCACCTTAAAATTAAAAATAACTTAGACGTAAGCTGTACTGTATTATCACATTTATTATAATGTATTGTGTGTGTATATATATATTCTTTTGTTGTTGCCAAGCTGAGCTGGGCTGAGTGTGGGCAGACGTTACCAATGTCATTGGTTGGCTAGAATCGTGATGTAAATATTTCCATGTTATCTACCATTCTCCATGACTTATGTAGCTGAAATCTATTTATTTGTGTCATTAACATAAAATCAATTAAATTATTTCTGAACAAAATTGATCAAAAATCTTTTTTTAATTTTGATAAAATTATTTACTTGAAATCATAAAATAAAATAGATGATAATTCCCCCAAATGTCTGCAGCCAGAATAAGTTTGTTTTTATAGTGATCCAGGCTGCTGGGATATAGGGAATTGTTTGTACGGCCCTCACTCTGTTTTGTCCGGCCCCCGCTTATCAAATCCCCAGTCGTATGCCTGACGGAGACCTCGGTGCGAGGTTGAAACGCGTTGCAGCACCTGTGTTTTATACCTTTTAGTATGTCCACCAAACAAATTGTTTTTAATACCATCCGATGGTCCTGTGGACTTACTGAATGATCCACACAAGAGCGCCTGATACAAAGAGTATCTTTCCTACGTTCTTCATTATGCCACTTTGGACAGCCCTTCCTCACATGAAAGGCTCACTGACAATGATCGTTGGGTTCCCGCTACCAAAATGGACACCAATCAGCTATTACTGGAAGAGGCATTGCTGTAGGAGAAATTTAAAGGGGCTGTCTCATGAAGATAGTAGTTGGCCTACTGCTAAGTTTTTGGGCAAAACCCCCCAAAATACATCAGAAGAAAAAGAGGAACTTCATCTAGATATGTCATTGGACAGCTTTGAAATCAAGGCAGATTACCTTGTGGGAAACTTGGCACCATCCAATCTTGCCAAGATTGGCAAAAACATGGGCCACGTGTCACACCTCATAAACTTCTAGTGGCACTGCCTCGACATATACGTATACATTTATATCCTTAAAATCCCAGACCACCAGGAATAATTTCCTATTTATGTCCAACCAGCAGAACCGCCATTTATCCACCATAATATTTGTTTCCTTTATGGCAAGACTAGTGTTCCAAAACAATCGCCGCAAACAATAGCGTGTCTTCGGTTTCCTACTGCCGGTGACTCACATTACACTTCATGCTCATGTCATATTCCCTGTCACTCGTAGATACAGATATATTTATTCAAGCTCCATTAAGTTAACGCCTCGACTAATTCGAGGCTTTGCACAAGAGGGATTGCTTCCAAGAGTTGCTTGCACAAGGCTTGGCGCTGGGCTATGATGTCATAAAGATATTTGTGTGTTTAAAGCCACAACAGTGAATAAATATAGATTATGATCTTTACCCGTGGAGTTTGTGCAAATATGTACAAGAAGTTCTTGATGACTCTGTATGAATGTGCAGATAGAGCTCTACGTCTTGTTGAGTCCACTCCAAAGTCAATGTAAACTGATGTATAGACGGGAAATGGCACTCAATTCGGAACTCAAAAGCTACTTGGGATGGCGGCCAAATTCCAGGGTCAGGGATGTTTCGATACTGGGTAGGTTTGTTTAGTCACGTAAGACTTGTGAGAATGCGGAATATGCCAGTATATTTCAAGAGCTGTTCCGGGAGTAGGCCACAGAAATTGCAGTCACATTACAGTATTGCCTACCGATGGTAATCACAAAGGTTGTCCGCTTTCAGCAATACCTTTTTATTGAAAGGGTCCCTAGAAAAGAAGTTGATCACACGGATTTATGCTAGCTTGACCCTCATTACTCAGCTGTAAGACACTGAGGAACCTTTTAGCAAATGTTGAATTTTCCTGCAGTGCCACCACAGGTGAAAAAAAGCATTACATGGTGCTCACTGAAATCAATAAACTGTCCATGTATGTATGGACAGGCCGGGTCAACCAGAAAGAAAGAAAGAAGCTCTTTGTAGCCGTTCTATGCTTCGACATTGATGTAGATCCCGGGACCACCTTCTATTTACTCATAATGCTTTTAAAAGATTTGTTAACTAGACAATACCGTTGATGTTCTACATTTTTGGGGGGTCCTCCCATAAAACCTATAATCTTCCATCTGTAAAAGAGCTTTCACATTGATTATCCTGATCTTCCTGATTTCCCAGAAATAAAAAAGTAATAGTACACAGACAGGGTAACATGCCATAATTGTTACCCTTCTGTTACCCAGTATTTCTGACTGCCCCTAGACATTATGGGCTCATCTAAGGTTGGTCGTACATTATGTGTTTTTCTGTAAAAGATTAGAGGAATGTTCAATATATTTCTATCATTAAAATGAAGTATAGAAATTTTCAGTATGATTTTCCGGCCTGTAAATTTTTTTTTACCCTACAGTAGGTAATCTCTTGAAATATCAGAGGATAATATTGGCGAAGATCTACAGTATGTGTCCCGGGACCACCACTCGTTCCCAGAATGGGGTAATGTTGCCCTTTAATGGGCCAAAACCCGTCTCAATGACTCAAGTGCTTTGTGATACGTGAAAAGATAATTAAAGGTGGAATCCCCCTTTAAGCTCACTTTGCATAAGGTCTACGTTACCATAAATAATGAGCCCACAGTAGTAGGAAAGGGTTAAAGACAGGTGGATATGGTGCACAGTGGTCTCCTCCTTCAGAGTTTTATCCATATTCAAATGGATATTCTTGACATATAGAGCCCGGCTGGCGCCAGGGATCGTCTCTTCTATTAGCTGTGGCATCGTACTTCTTTGTTCTGTAGTGACGCTCTTGACGCTCAACACAAAATGTCTCATTGTTCTATGTGGAAACTATTTTTCATAAAACTCTTCGTACCAGCAAATTTTTAATCTGCTTAACGCTCCTTCCTCTATTTAAAGCCTTTATACTGTGCATCTATCACACTGTCCAAGCAAGCAGAGGAAGAAAAGATACTCACATAATTAAAGGGGTTATCTGACCTATAAAAATTGGGGGCAGATGGTGTAACCACAGTGAGAGTAGTCACCTACTAATGTACCTTCACTATCTGAAGTGTCTCTGTAAGCAAATCCCACATGGAGTCACAAGACCGTGCTCCTGGTGTTTATCTCCTGCGTGTGTGACATCCCATATATTGAACACGTGATTATCTACCCTCTCCCCCTCCCTGTAGTGCAGGACATCACACATTACATGCCTCTTATCTTCACTGCTCTCTGCTCTCCAGGTCTGAGACGACCTGGAGAAGATATATATTGTGGTGTGCCCTGAATGTACAACCATATCCACTGCACACCTGGTTGTCCATTGTTGTTGCCGGCTACGCCGCAAGACCCTGCCATCACTGCAGGAGGAGTGAAGTAAAGTGCCGCAGAGTTAGAAAAGAATGAAGGTTACTGTTCAACTGCAACTGTTGTCTACTCTGATCATCTCATCTTTGATCTTTTTGATGGATGTTCCTTTGACACGTACCCCCTACCTAAACATTGCGGCAGGCCAAGTGCACCCCTTCATGGTAATGGTGAACCCTAATGGCGGTGGCCTTTTCAGTTGATGGAATGGTTTGAGAAACATGACAAAGTGTTCAAGGTATTGACTTGGCCTCCAAATTCCCCAGATCTCAATCCGATCGATCATCTGTGCTGGAAAAACAAGTCCAATCCATGGAGGTCCCGCCTCACAATTTACAGAACTTAAAGGGGTTTTCCCATAATCAATATTTAGCACCGATCTATAATATAGGCGATAAATATCTGATCCGTGGGGGTCAGACCGCTCGGAACCCCACGATCACGAGAACAGGCTTACCGTGACGTTCCTGGGAGTCCCAAGGGAATGGAGCGATAGTGCGCATGCTTGGTGATAGCGCAAGATAGCGCTCGACAGCCCCATAGAAATTAATGGAGTGGTGGTAGATCTTGCGCAATTTCGCTCCACTCCTTTAGGGCTCCCAGTAACGGCAAGGTAAGCCAGTGTTCCTGATCGGTGGTGGTCCCAGCGGTTGGACCCTTACCAATAAGATATTTAGCACCTATCCTGTGGATAGGCGCTAATATTGTTTATGGGAAAACTCCTTTAAAGGATCTGCTGCGTCTTGGTGCCAGATACCACAGGACACCTTCATCTGTACTGGCGGCACGAGGGGGACCTCCACCATATCAGGCAGGTGGTTTTAATGTTATGGCTGAACGAGGGGAGATACAAATGAAAAGATCAAGGGCAGCTGCAACCATTGCTCCAAATTGCAAGTGGGGGTTAATCTACAGAGTTCGGACTCCAGAAAATGAGATTATACTGTCATGTGCACTTCTCTATAGAATAATCCTCGCCTTGTCAGAACACGAGTTGTGGTTGCAGATTACTCACCGACAAAGACGCAGGTGACTACAGGCAAAGCCAATATTACCCAATTCTCTGTATCCGGAAGAGACCGATTACCCAACCTACCTCATTACCTGCACATTCTGATAGTCCATATAGAAGACTATGGTTTAGGCTCTGTTCACATCTGTTTATATTGAAAACTGCGACACAATGTCAGATCCGTTGTACGACAGATACCACCAGCGTCGGACCCCATTGACTTATAGTGGAGCCCGTCGGTTCCGTTGTGGTGTCTGTCATTTTGATGAATAGCGCTGCATGCAATGCTATTCTGCCTGTAAAATCTGATGGGATCGGTGACGGAGCTCCCACACAGATGTGAACAGAGCCCTAGTATTTCCTATTTTCTTCTATTTGAATACAAATTTAGACAATGCCGTCTCAATACTAATGTGGACCCCTGCGGGATAAAGTCACTGTGGGCCCACTTATTCCCAAACCTCTTTCTATGTATCATAAAAAGTTATACAATTTTCCATTATATTTTCTGGGTCAATTCGGCACAGTATTCAGGATCTCTGCTTGCTGTCATTCAGTCCACACCTTTATTGGTTACTTTTAGGGGATAAAAATTTGTCCTGGTTATGTGATGGATACACAGGCGCATGGCTCGTTACAAGACAGAGTTATAATAACGTTTGGGTGATCCCGGACAGCCTCTTTAACCATTTCCCTGCCCTACACCACAAGGGATCCTGATATTAACCCCTTCACCACCCTAGACCACCAGGTATACTGACATTAGTTTCTTTACTGCCCTGGACCTCCAAGATCTCTGACATTAAGCCCTTCACTGCCTCCAGCAATGCTAAAATTTACCCGTACACATTCCTAGAATGGCAGGTATACTAACATTAACCCTTTCACTGCCCTAGACCACCAGGAAAGCTAAGACCGACCCTTTTATTGCCATAGACAAACCAGGGATGCTGGCTTGAAACTCTACACTACCCTAGACCACCAGACATACAGACATTAACCCCTTTACTGCCCAAGACCACCAGGCTGCAGACTACCAACCCTTGTCATGGTACCAGAATTTGGACTTCGATACCGATACTTCGTAGTATTGTGATTCTTGATACCAAAAACGATACTTTGCCAACAATAATTTAAAAAAAAGTTCTTCCATTTTCTGATGTGAGGCGCGAGGTGTAATGAATTTGAAAACCTCCATGTGCCTCACATTAATAGTAATTAACCCCATCATGTACCTCACTATCATAATGGACAACATTGGGTTAATGTGCGAGGTACATGATGGGGTTAAATATTATTAATGTGGAGGAGATCAGAGGTTAGAGCGGGGCTGCGGCTGTGTAATACAACCATTGCCCCGCTCCTGACAAGAGTGCGTGCACGCGGTCAACATGAGGTGATGCGGCCGGCTGCCCTAGACCTGGATGCTGTATAATACTATTTGCCTGGATGCTATGTGGCCCTGTATATCGGCTGCCCTGTAGATAACTATTGGGACACTGTATGTTAAGAGTTAGGGTATGTTCACACGCAAACGCAAAATACGTCTGAAATTACGGAGCTGTTTTCAGGCGAAAACAGCTCCTGAATTTCAGACGTAATTGCAAGTACTCGCGTTTTTGGGGGCGTCTTTTACGGACGTAATTGGAGCTGTTTTTCATTGGAGTCAATGAAAAACAGCTCCAAGAACGTCCCAAGAAGTGTCCTGCACTTCTTTGACGCGGGCATATTTTTACGCGCCGTCTTTTGGCAGCGACGCGTAAAACTACACCTTGTCTGAACAGAACATCGTAAAACCCATTGCAAGCAGTGGGCAGATGTTTGCAGACGTAATGGAGCCGTCTTTTCAGGCATAATTCGAGGCGTAATACACCTGAATTACGTCTGAAAATAGGTCGTGTGAACATACCCTTAATATTAAGTTGATGCGGTACTGCATCGCCCTCGGCTTATAGAGAGCAGTGCCCAGGTCCCTAAGGGTCCCAAAGCGGCCCTGACACAGTTGCGACTTGGCCAACAACCGCACAGGCACCATGTTCGGCACGCCTGTCAAATAGCCTGTTAATGGCCGCACATTAACGCCCCTTTACCTGCAAAGTTGTGCGGCCATAAAGGGTGTATTCATTAATGGGCGCACAATTTTGCAGATAAAGGGACGTTTTTACCCGCATTAACGCATGGACGTTAACAGGGTATTTGACAGCCGCACCAAACATGGTGCCGGAACGGTTGTTGGTTGCGACCGTGTCAAGGCCGCTCCATGTGGCCTTACCCTTAGGCTACATGCACACGTGGCGTATATTTGCTGCGGAAAATATGCAGCATAACCGCAGGAAACCACAAGAAATTCGCAAGAAAAAAACGCACGGTGCGTTTTTGGTGCAGTTTTTACGTTTTGATGCGCTTTTCGGCGCATTTTCATGCTGCAGAATTAGGTGCGATTTTCCTCTGCACTAGGCAGATAGAATTCACAAGCGGAAACGCAAGATAAATTGACATGCTGCGGATTCTAAATAACGCACCGCAGGTCAATCTCCCACCCGAAAAATACTGCAGCGCGTACATGAGATTTCCTGGAATCTCATTGACTATGCTGGTACTGTATTACGCTGCAGATTTGCCGAATGAAAATCCGCGCGGCAAAACCGCACTTAATATGCATTGTGTGCATTGACCCTTACACCTTCACTAGCTGCAAAATCATAGAGGGAATATCGCACATGACCACAACATATTATGTATCCACGTAGCGGCGGTGTTAGCGGTTCCACTTAGGGTGAGCAGCGTAATAACACGATGACATGATGACTGGAGTCTTCATCGTTACGCTGCTTCTGTACTGAATATATGGACTCCTTGTACGTTTTTATCATCTCTTTGGAATTCTCTATTTCACCGTTAGCTACGCGTTTGTTCTATCTACATATCTCTGCTCATCATATCCCATCTGTCCTGACTCATAACGTTGGGCTGCAGGGTGTACATACTTTCCAGCTGCACTCCATCATATTGTATGGTGATGGCTCCTCTCCAAGTCTAATCCATGGAGGATATATTTTCTTCTGTTTCCCCTTTCACTCCCGCCCTTTAAGACATCATAAAGTGCTCAGTGACCTCTTCCTCACACATGACAAAGTCAGAAACACTAATTCTGGATCTAAGCAAGTCCCTTGTACACGTCTGTAACACCCTCGCCTGGGATCCCACAGTGATGAGATTGGCTCCACTCCACTAGCTTGTGCCATAATTGGTTTCACTAGTATATCATGACATATCATGACGCCTCGGTAGTTTTTAAACTTTACCCCACCATGTTAGGCGGGATTCACACGACCGGGTCGTTCCCGAGCCCGAATGTCGGCCGGTAAAATCGGCCATTTTGCCCAGCCGGTTTGCATTAAGTTTTGCATCCGTGCCGGGCCGGGCAGATCCGGACAGTGACATCAGCGGCAACTCCTGAAGGGGAATCCCCATGTGTTTGGGGATTCCGCTTCAGGAGTTTCCCCTGATGTCACTGCCCAGATATGGACAGAGACATCAAGCGCTCTGTCCAGGAGCGGAATCCCCGAAAACACGGGGATTCCGCTCCTTCAAGGAGCTAAAGTGCGGCTAGCACATAGCAGAGCGGGGAGATACCTCCCCGCTCTGCTATAGTGGCGTCGCTACAGTAGTA
>NC_134694.1:111810191-111890191 GCF_050947455.1 Rhinoderma darwinii | reverse complement strand
GGTGAGTGTAAGGAATAGGGTGTCTCTGAGGTTGAGTGTAAGGAATAGGGTGTCTCCGAGGTTGAGTGTAAGGAATAGGGTATCTCTGAGGGTGTGTAAGGAATAGGGTGTCTCCGAGGTTGAGTGTAAGGAATAGGGTGTCTCTGAGGGTGAGTGTAAGGAATAGGGTGTCTCTGAGGTTGAGTGTAAGGAATAGGGTGTCTCTGAGGTTGAGTGTAAGGAATAGGGTGTCTCCGAGGTTGAGTGTAAGGAATAGGGTGTCTCTGAGGGTGAGTGTAAGGAATAGGGTGTCTCTGAGGTTGAGTGTAAGGAATAGGGTGTCTCTGAGGTTGAGTGTAAGGAATAGGGTGTCTCCGAGGTTGAGTGTAAGGAATAGGGTATCTCTGAGGGTGTGTAAGGAAAAGGGTGTCTCCGAGGTTGAGTGTAAGGAATAGGGTGTCTCTGAGGGTGAGTGTAAGGAATAGGGTGTCTCTGAGGTTGAGTGTAAGGAATAGGGTGTCTCCAAGGTTGAGTGTAAGGAATAGGGTATCTCTGAGGGTGTGTAAGGAATAGGGTGTCTCCTAGGTTGAGTGTAAGGGATAGGGTGTCTCTGAGGGTGAGTATAAGGAATAGGGTGACTCTGAGGGTGAGTGTAAGGAATAGGGTGTCTCTGAGGGTGAGTATAAGGAATAGGGTGACTCTGAGGGTGAGTGTAAGGAATAGGGTGTCTCTGAGGGTGAGTATAAGGAATCGGGTGTCTCTGAGAGTGAGTGTAAGGAATAGGGTGTCTCTGAGGGTGAGTGTAAGGAATAGGGTGTCTCTGAGGGTGAGTGTAAGGAATAGGGTGTCTCTGAGGGTGAGTGTAAGGAATAGGGTGTCTCTGAGGGTGAGTGTAAGGAATAGGGTGTCTCTGAGGGTGAGTGTAAGGAATAGGGTGTCTCTGAGGGTGAGTGTAAGGAATAGGGTGTCTCTGAGGGTGAGTGTAAGGAATAGGGTGTCTCTGAGGGTGAGTGTAGCGCAATGAGAACAACTGTAAGACATTGACATTCTTTAAAAATTAGGGTAAAGTTTTTTTGGGTGAGACAAGGACATTCAGATTCTGTAAGGATGGTTGCAATGGAAGTTTTTGTCCTTATCTTTGGGTAAGGGCTTATTCACACAAACGTGGGTAAACTCGGACGTGAAAAACTTCAGAGTTTCACCCGTGTGGGACCCGTTTTCACAGATCCCCATAGATTTGAGTCTATGGAGGGATCCGTGAAAACTGAAGAATAGGACATGTTCTATCCTTCAACGGACCATTCACACGGTCCTTTGAAACAACAACCGTGTGAACGGTTCTATCCTATTGAAATACATGCGCCCGTGTGAATAAACCCTAAGAATAAGGCATTGAAATTATGGAGAATATGGCATTGACCTTATGTATGGGTGAGAATATGGCATTGACCTTATGTATGGGTGAGAATATGGTATTGACTGTTTGTGAGGGTGAAAAAATTACATTGACCTTATGTGAGGGTGAGAATTTTGCATTGACTTTATGTTAGGGTGAGAATATCAGGGTATGTTCACACGATTAACAAAATACGTCTGAAAATACGGAGCTGTTTTCAAGGGAAAACAGCCCGTGATTTTCAGATGTTTTTGAGCAACTCGCGTATTTCGCTGCGTTTTACGTGGCGTTTTCGCTGCGTTTTTCGTGGCCGTTTTTGGAGCTGTTTTCAATAGAGTCCATGAGAAAATGGCTACAAAAACGTCCCAAGAAGTGACCTGCACTTCTTATGACGAGCCGTCATTTTACGCGCCGTATTTTGACAGCGACTCGTAAAATGACAGCTCTTCTGCACAGAACATCGTAAGACCCATTGCAAGCAGTGGGCAGATGTTTGCCGACGTATTGGAGCCTTCTTTTCAGGCGTAATTCGAGGCGTAAAACGCCTCCATTACGCCTGAAAATTGTTTGTGTGCACATACCCTAACAGTGACCTTATTCAGAGGGTGAAAATATGAAATTGAGCTTATGTTATAGTAAGAATTTGGAATTGACCCTATATGAGTGGGAGAATGTGGCATTGATCTTATGTGAGGGCGAGAATATGGCATTGACCTTATGTGAGGGCGAGAATATGGCATTGACCTTATGTGAGGGCGAGAATATGGCATTGACCTTATGTGAGGGTGAGAATATGGCATTGACCTTATGTGAGGGTGAGAATATGGCATTGACCTTATGTGAGGGCGAGAATATGGCATTGACCTTATGTGAGGGTGAGAATATGGCATTGACCTTATGTGAGGGTGAGAATATGGCATTGACCTTATGTGAGGGTGAGAATATGGCATTGACCTTATGTGAGGGTGAGAATATGGCATTGACCTTATTGGAGGGTGAGAATATAGCAGAGTCTTTATGTGAAAGTGAGAATATGGCATTGCCCTCATGTGAGGGTGAGAATATGGCATTTATTATGCCTGGGAAGAGGATGGGGGTGTTACAGGGCTTGTGTGAGATTACAAAAGAGGATGTTCTATTTTTGTTTTTTGAGAAACAGTGCCACTCTTGACTAGAGGATGTATCTGGTATTACAGATCAGCCCCATTCAAGTGAATAGGTCTTAACTGCAATACCAGACACTGTCTATGAACAAGATTGGCGCTGTATCTGGATAGAAAAAGCAAACTTTGAAAATGAATGTCACGTTAAGTAAAATGCCTTTACATTGTGTTAATAATAAGTATAATGTCGTTGGAATTGTGTTGTGTGCATGTAATGTGGTAGAAAACATTAAGGAGATGTCTAGTTTAGAAAACCCTTTTTTCTTAAATCCTGTTAGTGAATTCTAAGTTTTATAGCCAGAGAACCCATATCTATTAGACAGAGGAGATAGAGTAACTGCAAACAGCGCCCCTCACTGTGGAGGACCCAGCATGTCCGTGCATCACGCAGACAGTCCATTGATTTTAGTGGTTACCATGTAATACTTAATTTCCCCTGTGGTGGCGCATCAAGGAAATTAAATATTTGCTGTTATGTTGCCCCACAGATAACAGCTTATCTCTGGGGGTCCTTGCAGCAGGACACCCTGCAATAAAATTATCTGGACTGATTGTCCAAAGTGCATACATAGGCTATGATATATTATTTGATAAAACCAACCATTTCCCATCATCATTGTATACAGAACCTGGCGAGATTCTTCATACATCATTTAGAAAAGCATCAACTGTAAATTTTCTTCAAGAAACAGCGCCACTCTTGCCTATGGTTGTGTCGGGTATTGCAGCATGCACTTGAATGGAGCTGAGCTGCATTACCACACACATCCCATGGACAAGAGTGGCGCTGTTACTGGAAATAGTCTCATACACCCCATTAAATATGTATTTGATGCTTCATATCAATGAATAAAGATCTTTATTATAGATGTGCCTTAAACTATGAAACTTCTCACTGAGCTGTCGTATACCATGTAACTTTTCACAGGGCAGAATACTGAAGCCCAGTCAATTGGATCCTTGATCAGCACTATAAGCAGTATAATATTTTCCAGTACAACTGATGCTCCGGAAATTCTCCCATCTAGCAGTCAACCAGAAGGTACCACTGATACAACAGATTCCTATTTTACTGAAACCAGCAGTCAACCAGAAGAGACCACGTATATAAGCACTCTTCCCATTACCGAAACCAGCAGTCAACCAGATGATACTACCGAGACAACAGCTCTTCCCATTACCGAAACCAGTAGTCAACCAGAAGATACTACCGAGACAACAGCTCTTCCCATTACCGAAACCAGTAGTCAACCAGAAGATACTACCGAGACAACAACTCTTCCCATTACCGAAACCAGTAGTCAACCAGAAGAGACCACATATCTAAGTACTCTTCTCTTTACAGAAAAAAGTATAGAACCGGAAAAGAAAATCACGACGCCATTACCAACAGA
This sequence comes from Rhinoderma darwinii, assembly GCF_050947455.1. Classification (NCBI taxonomy): domain Eukaryota; kingdom Metazoa; phylum Chordata; class Amphibia; order Anura; family Rhinodermatidae; genus Rhinoderma; species Rhinoderma darwinii. The sequence continues at coordinate 111,886,259 of NC_134694.1, read as the reverse complement.
AAGCAGCAGTCTACCAAATGGGACATTAAATACGGGAACACCTTCTATTACAGAAAGCAGAAGTCAAATCATACCAACCGTTAACCTTTCACCCAGCACCAGGTCAACACAAGTACCCATGATTGCAAGCACAGAATCTTCCACAAGTGCCAATACAACAGCAAACTATATACAATCTACAAGTACCCAACCAGCACTACCCATTATGCACTCATCATCAAGCCATAGCACAACAACTTCCAGAACCTCCTCATCAAGCATGATGTCCACATCTAATGACAGGTCCACATCATCTGATAGCACATCTTCCAGAACCCCCTCATCAAGCATGGTGTCCACATCTAATGACAAGTCCACATCATCTGATAGCACATCTTCCAGAACCTCCTCATCAAGCATGGTGTCCACATCTAAGTCTACATCATATGATAGCACAACATCTTCTAATACATTGTCATCAGCACAAAGTAACATAATAAATTCATCCTACCACACGAGTATCCAAACAACAGTAAGCATAACTCAACCAAAATCAAATATGGCTACAACTACCTCTTCTAGTGTACCATCAACACCAAATACCAATAGCCAATCTATGTCAACTGCTTCAGTAGTCACATCAACATCAGTGATCGACAATGGCATTAGTGTCCTTCCACCTTCAACAAACCAATCATTAGGAAATACGAGCACAGCTATATCTTCTAGTACATTACCACCATCCTCAATATCATCTAATGGCATAGATGCATTTCTAAGTACATCAATATCCTCTACTATAATGAAGACCTCCATAAGTACTCAAGTAGGATCAACTAGTGCTCAACCAGTATCATACAGCAACCCAAACATCGATACAGTTACCAGTATCATGATGACCTCTTCCGATAGTAATGCAAAAATAACACCAACATCAACAAGTAGTAAACCGCCATCAAACAACAGCACAACTTCATCAACATTTAGTAATAAGGTCAATTATTCAGATACTACTCTCAGTGCCCAGACTATGGAGACCAGTGTTCCTCTGGTATCAAACAATGTCCCACCTACGTCAAACACTTCCCAACTAGGATCAACCACAATTCAACCATCTTCTCCAAACAACTTTGATACGTCTTCTGTTACATCAGCAGCACCAAGTACGATCCCTACTCAAAGCCCAATGGGATCTACTAGTAGTATCACACAAGGATCCAATATAGTCACAAAATCAAGTACATCAGTTTCAACCAAAGACATCATGATGACTTCTTCCAGCAGTGAGAGCCATTCGCCAAGAAGTAATAGCACAACAGCATTTCCTAGCAGTGGTATCATCAGCTCTCATACGACTATGATTAATTCATCAACATCTTCAAGTTCATCATCTTCAAATACCAACAGCTTCACCACATCTTCTGGTAAAGATGCCGGTAATCCACTAACTCAAACCAGTACCACAATAACACCTTCCGATAGTGGTATCACCAACCATACAGTTATGAAGGATCCAGTGACAACTTCAGGCCCATCATCATCTAGTATCACCACACGTGGTACATCGGCACATTCCAGCAATGGGATCAGTAGCTCAGAAGTTACCAAGATTGATTCTGAAAAATCTTCAATTCCTACTACAATAACTACAAGTCAGACATTGACTACTTTCGATAATGTCACAGGTGCCCCAGGTGTGTCTTCCAGTGCTGCTACCAACTCACTTACTACTATGACTAATGAAACTTCATCTTCTAATTCTACCAATATCATGCCAACCCCAAACAGCAGCATAGTGACATCGTCAAGTAATACTGCTAGTACGACATCTTTGGGCTTGGGAAGTTCTATGCAATCCTCATCAACACCTGTAACCAATAATATGGTGAACTCATCTAATAATGGTTCCAGTATCCAGCCAGTATCAACCAGTAGCATGGCAACATCTTCCAGCAGTCCTACTGTCACCAGTAATCCCTTACTTGTCACTAAAACAGCATCACCTTCAATGTCATCAACACCTAATATTACAATGGTTTCTTCCAGTGAAGCTACGAGTATCCACTCAAGTTCAGCAGGCAGCACAACAGCCTCACATAGTGGTACTGCCAGTAGCTCCACAATTGCATTAAATGATACAACGATCTCATCAACTTCAACAGCAACACAAGGAAATTTGATGAACTTGACAAGTAACTCAGTGGTTCCAACAAGCAGCACATCCATGTCTTCTAGCACCCAGATGCCGTCTACAACGTCTTCACTGTCCACCATCACTGGCTCTAATGCACACACAGTGTCCAGTATTGGTGCAGATTCCTCTTCAACAGCAGCGACCAAATCTGGTTCTTCTTCACATGCGACTCATTCCACCTCATTCACCGATAACCCAAGCACCTGGGACCAGAATTCAGGTAAATTAATATATCTATGACAAATTGATGAGATTTAGAAGGTAAAGAGATGAGCGAGAGCTAATCCACATCATGAATTTTCTTTCAGCTTCCACAACCAATGGCTCCACCAATTTTTTGGCTCCTTGGAAAATCATTGTCATCTCCTTGGCTGTTGGTGCTGGAACTTTTGTTGTTGTTGGAGGAACATTATTGGTAAGTCCTCCTCTGCATACATAGTGGAATAATGGCAAGAGTGATAATGGGAAACTTTTTACAGATAGAGTCTAGCCATCAAGGGTTGTTTGGGTCTTATTCAGTTATAATTAATACTGCTCCACAAGGGTGGGAAATTGTAAAAAGTATGACCATCCTTACATGAGTTGTCCCACATAGGACATTTTTCCACTATTCACAGGACCCCTGGGGGCCACGTCACTGGGATCCCCACCGATCACTAGAACAGGGGTCCCGTTCCTCCTCACTGCACGATCGCAGATAGGAAAAGTTTGAAGCCATCGACAGTTTTTTTTTGGCCACTTAGACATTGAATACGGCGGCAGGGCGCATGCATGACAACCACTACAGTTGTGCAGTGAGGTAGAACAGGGGACTCGCGACCCCCATTCTTGTGGTCAATGGGGGCCCCAGTGGTTTGGCCCCAGCAATCAGACATTTATCATCTATAGGTGACAAATGTCCTTTGTGGGACAACCTCTTTAAGTAGATATTACACTAATCATCTCACACTATGGCTACTAGAGTCCCCTGGGGCTACTTCTTCTCATCCGCTTCGACCAACAAGAACCAGATCTTCACCAATTCAGATCTCCATTCTTTTTGAGGAACCAGTAGACATAGGCACCGAGCCCATTAGAATATGGCAGGTTAAAACCCTCATGATACAATGTTACCCCCATATGTCCTCAGGGTAATAATACCCTTGTACCTACAGGCTTCCTTATCATCAGTCTCACCCTCAATCAAAAATAATAGTTTTTGGCTGAAATCCTAAATATACAAATATTCCACAATGACCTATGATTTACTGTTACCACCTTTTTATTGACTCCATTTCATCATGTGATACAATATGAATATTTTTTAAAGATACACCGTCTCTAACTATCTAATTTGTTTTACAGGCAATATACTATATCCAAAAACTTAAAGGAATGAACCGCTATGTTGTTTCGGGCTCCTTTATTTAAGCAGCTGACTGGACTACCTCAAACTTTGTCATTTCTACCTTCAAATCAACAGTATTATGTCTGTAGAGCTTTGTGATATACTGCTACTACTGGCCAGTGAGGGTATTACATCAGGAGAGTGTATTATTAGATGACTGTTACAGCTAGATATTGCACAGTATGATCCAGTATACGATTTTATGTATTTATATTATAGATAGATATTACTCAGCGATACTGAAACCTTATGGGCACTGGATATGTTATAGATTCTCTGCACTATAAAAGACAGTGTGAAGGTGACATCTAATGGTAGATGTGTGTATTACATGTAATATTATCTAAGTGAATTGGGTGATATGATGAATGCATTTTTGCTAAACGGATAACCTAAGTGATGCAGCATTGCCGGTCAGTGCTAACTCTTTACATATATTATGTAATAAAGATTTTGTAATAACTATTGTATAATTTATTTTTTTTATTCCTATTGTAAACTTACTGTGGCCAATTTAATGTGATGTGGCTGCAAATGCCCGGATGATGATTAAAGAAACTTAAAAGCAATAAGACTTCTGTGTCAGTCAATTATTATTACTGGGTGCAGGAACAGCAGAGGGGATAACAGAAAGTTACCAATAGACATTAGATTGGGGTTGCCAAGATTTGAGAATCACATGTGGCACACTAAACTCGTCATGGAAAAATTGCAACACATAAACCACGGCCACATAACTAAAGCCGGAGCACCTGGCGGCCATGCTGCCCCCCTCCAATAGTGTTCGCCAGAAAGTGCCCCCGTAAACAGTGTCCGATGAAGGGTGCCCTTATAAACATCTGGGAGTGCCTCAAAACACTAGTGCCATCAAGATCCAGAGATTGCCCTCATGAACAATACCATTCAAGGGGTGCTCTCATAAACAGTGTCAACCAGGGGGTGCTTTATAAACAGTGCTATCAAGACGTTGCCCCCATAACCGGCGCCCCATTTACAATGCCATATAGTGATTGCATAAACAGCGCTAACCAGAGTGTCCCACTATTAATAGTAACAGACGAAAATAAATCCTACTTCTTACTCCCTCCCATGATACCAGGAATGATGCCACGCCAGAGATCAATGCCAGGAAAGCGTTCAGTAACCGCCCCTGCCAAGCACACACCAGATTAAGGGTTAAATTCATGATGTCCATATCAAGGGAGCAGGGAACTCTACATTGGGGGGTCAAATTTATGTCATCCGGTGTGGAGAAATAAAAATCAATTGGGAAATTTTAGTCATGTACCCGTTGGGTAGTTACATTCATGGAGATTAGTGGGCAAGGAAGGGCATAGGGGTTCATGTCTTGGCATCAACTGGGGTCAGAGCAAGAGAGAAAGATGAAAGTTAAACTCAAGGCTACCAGGGAGGGGTAACCATAGGGCGGCATAGTTGGGCGGCTCCGTCAGCATCTCAAGCCTTGATTCATGCAATGGGGCAACAAGAAGCCACTCAGTCATCATAGCCAGGGCTGGGGGCAGTAGCAAGCAAAGTTGGACAGATGCCAGGCACACAGGGCTTGGAGGGCCCATGAAATCTAGATAAACATGCCCTGCGCTTGTGAAGCCGAGAGAAAAGTAGACATGGGGCCCACTGTGATTCTATTGCCAAGGGCCACATACATCTGGTCATAGCTACGTTCACTGACCACAGCCATTTCCCAGACCACAGTCACAGCCTTACCGGACCTCCCTGTAAATCAAATGGCCATCGGAAGTAAGAAGTCTAATTTCCATGCTGACTGCCCAATTCAGCGGGCTAAAGAAGAGATCTATGGACTTTGGCCATCAGATCACTGCTGGGACTTGTACATAACTGGCAGTAAATGGTTAACGGAGTCCTATGATATTACATCAATACAATTGTCAAATAAAAAATATTGCAACTTTTTATATACTTTGTTTTTCAATTCATTCAAACATTCATTGTTAAGTTCTATTCCAGAGGCAGAAAACCTGTCTTAAATGTCATCATCAGAACCGGTTTCCGGCTTCTGAATATAAATGTGAATGTTTCCATTCACTAACAGCAAGAGGAGATGTTGAAAACACAAAGTTTTATTTCAAACTGCAAAAACGCGTTAATAAGAGATGTTTTATTATTGCCTGAAATATCTCAAATATGATAATTATATCCAGTCTATGGCCATTTATAGCGGATGTCCTTTTGTAATGTTAAACATTTATTTTATTCTTAGGTGACTACTTGGTTTCGGGTACAGCTATGATAAGTGACCACCCACTCGGACTGCTGCTTTGTCCTTCCTCCATACTTTACGCTGAAGCTCTGCTTTTTCACATTGACTGCTGAATATAAGCACAAGCGCCCCACAAGCTCACTAGGGAATTACTTAATGGGGAGAAATAGAAGAAAATTAGGAAATGGAGACACATGGACTAAGACAAATACATTTCAGCAATGGGCCATGACTGTAGAAGGATATGAAGCCCCTTTCTCTCATGTCTCACCCTTGACATTGGAAGTTGTTCCACTAATGATGCAGCAAACCTGCCCACGCATGGGTACACTCAATATAAAACTATAGGTGGACTCAGGGTGCAATATCTTATGGGCCAATGTCCCGCCCAGAGGGGAATTTAGGGTCACTGTGGGCTAAAACTTTTTGGGGGAGGATGAGGAACATTGGAAGTTGGACTTGGACATCCAAGTCTGGTATCTAGTGGGTCCTTCGGGTGCTGGCGTTAGGACATTTTAATGCCAGGCATCCAGGTAATCCATATATAGTATATATACATAGTGCGGTCCCAATTTCACCGGTGAGGAGGATCTTACTTGGCTGTAACTAATCTTAGGACAATATTTATCATAGGCTGATTGTTTCTTGTAACCAGCGCTGCCGTCATGACAAGATTTATTTCACTTTCAGACAACAATCTGATCTATAATTAGTTCTATTCCTGGGAACGTAACTCAAAGTTCACTTGACTTAATGCCGAATATTGTGAAACCTTTTATCTGTGTACAAAGCCGGATTATGTATTACAATATCAGCATCTAATTCTCAACCAGTGGACCTCCAGTTTGCATCAGTAGTGGACAATGACCGGGTACCACGACCAAACACCAGGGTAAAGGGGCACTGGCACCTTCAGTTTTTAGCTTGGAGATCCCCAGACCTCTAAAGATCTCTGAACTTCCATTGACAGGGCGCAATTTATAAGTCCATCATTTACCTTCTTAAAGGGAAAGTCTTATGTATGAATGGGGAGTTGCAATAAATGGAAGTTAATGGTCAGAAAAGTGTCCATAGACACTAATATAATCTCCAGGAAGGGATGGAGTATATACCCTCTTTCCCAGAGGTCAGTGAATGGTGAATGGCAGAGCCGTGTGTGTGTGTGTATATATATATATATATATATATATATATATATATATATATATCAATCCTGCCATATCTAGTACACCAGCAGTACAATAGAGCAGTCATGAAATCCCCCCGTTCCTTAATGATAATGAAATGACTATGCTGTCTTCGCAGCAAAGCCAAAAAGTGAACTGCAGAAAAGAGGAAATGTCCACCTATTGTGTGAGCTCTTGTGGCCATTGTGAAAACGAATAGTTCAGGTCACCAAAAATACCAGAATTTAAAAAAAAAAAACAATATGTTGATACGTAGCGTATCCGACCTGTAACCCGCAGCACATTCTGGCCGAAAAACAACGTGGTGCGGTTTTTCGGGCGGGTTTTCCACTGTTGAAAGCCTAGGTAGAAAAAAAATGACAACTTGCAAGAGTCGTTGTCATGGTGACGCTTCCCTCCTTTGTCGTCCGGTTTGGCCTCCCTGGATGACAATGCAGCCCATGTGACCGCTGCAGCCTGTGATTGGATGCAGTGGTCACATGGGATGAAGGTCGGACTGGAGGAGGTCTGGAGGTCGGACTGGAGGAAGAAGCAGGGAGATCTGTTTAACTATACATTTTTTTTTTTTCTGAGTTGCGATTTCGCAAAAGTCGCAACACTTGCCCATCTGTGGCCATTGAATTCAATGAGGAAAACCTGCAAAAGAGAAGCAACTAAAACGCAACACAAATTGACATGGATTTATATTCCGCACCGCAGGTCATTTATTAACGTATTTGCTGCTTTTTTTCCACAGTGTGTGGATGAGATTTTCAAAATCTCACCCACTTTGCTGCTACTGTAAATACTGTGGAATTTCCACTCAGAATTCCATTGTGGAAATTCCGCAGCATTCACGCTACGGGGGAACCCGGCCTAAAGGTCTGTGAACACGGGGCGGATTAGTTATTGATTTTCCGCAGTGTATTACATTAGCAGCAAAGAAAACATTTTCGCTGAGAAAACATCCACATTTTTAATCCGTAGCATGTCAATTTATGCTGCGGAATCGTTGCACTTCTGCTGCGATTTATCCTTCTTGAGTTTAATGGTGAGATAAAAGTCGCAACAAATAGAAAATGTTGAAATTTTTGCGGCGGAAAAGCAGCGTATCAGGCGCAAAAATCGCAAATCTGAAAAAAAACAACATTTCTTGTTCATTTAATGAAAACTCCCTATACTTACTTTCCTGGCTTTGCCATAGCGACGGCTCCTCCCATATTACTGGTGCAGCCAATCAGAGGCTGTAGAAGTCACATGGGCTGCAGCCTCATCACAGAAGGCCGGGATATCCAGGGACCATAGGTGGGGAGCAGGAACGCGCCACTATGGCAACGCCAGGGAAGCTAAGCATTGACTTTTTTTTCGGCACCCCAATTTGATGCAGTTTTTCGGCCGGAATTCCCTGCGTGTTCTAGGTCGAATACCCTACATATCTAACCTGTGTGAATATACCCTAAGGATGAAGCCAGATGTATCTGCAGCGGAATTGATCCACCACGTCTGGCTTCACACTAATATTTGCTTTGCTATAGTGACAACCAGACTAAGGGTCCTATTACTTGGCCCGACGTGGGCCGTGTAAATGAGCGCTGATCAACGAGGGTTTTTAATAGATCAGTCGATGAATTTGCCGATCATTGGCTCGTGTAATAAGGCCTTTAGTAGCAGAGAAGGTTTAGAGGGCCTATTGTTCAAAAGAACTTCTCATATATGACCACCTTCATTGTCTGATCATGATCTATAGAACTATTAGTGCTTATTATGTAGTTTTGTACCAAGTTAATTAGCATTAGGAGCATTGAGAACTAGTGATTTAGGGTCTATTCGCTTTTTAGTCTTAGATTTAAAGATCTTTTAGAATATATTTCAGGAGGAAGGAGGTTTCCACTTTGGACAATGCCTTTTTGTTAGAAGGGTTCACAACTAAAAGTTGATTACAGATAGCCCCACTGCGGGGACCTCCAGCGATCAGCTGTAATCTGTCAGGAATCCTGGTAGTGTTAAATTCCCCTGCAGCGCCACCAGAGGATAAATTAAGCATTACACAGTTCCTTTTAAAGGGAAGGTGTCATGAAATTATTATTTTTTTATCACATTGCTTTTTAATATATCAACATAAATTTTGTGTTCTCATGTTCTACTTTTTACTGTGTTTTACTTTTACTTCTCTATGGGGGATGACATTTTTTTTTTCATCTCTGTATGTGTCGATTAACGACACATACAGAGATGGAATACGGCACATACAACCCCATAGAGAATGCGAACGGGAGCCGTTCCATTCTCTGAAGCGTTCGCCGCCTGTGTGGGAACGGCGCATGCGCCGTTCCCACACAGACCAAAACGAAGCTCGTTTGCAGAGCGAAGTCCGGCGCCATTTTCATGTGGACCGGAAGCCGCTGCTGGACAGTAAGATGACGACTTCCGACCGCGGCTTCCAGCCATATGTTCAAGGAAGCGAAGGCGCAAGGAATAGGAGCGGAGGCGGCGGCGGCAGGAGCAGGTAATTTATGTTCGTGTATGTGATGTGTGTATTATGTTCGTGTTATACTGTCTGCTGAGCCCTGTATCTAATCCTCCTACACTGTGCAGTCGCTCAGAAAATGGCGGCACACAGTGTAGGAGGTTTGAAGATTCAAACCCCTCCTTCTCCTGGCACTAGCCGGAAGGGAAGGGGCATTGTGTGAGGACACTAGAGAGAGTGTGTTCACCCCAAATTTGCAGCATAAATCAATGAGGTTGCTTTACCACATTGACCATGCTGCAATTTTGGGAACTGCTCCCTCTAGTGGCCAGCACATGGAAATGTTATAAATTAGAAACTAATTTATAATATTTCCTGACTTGTGAAAAAATTAAAACAATGTGTAATCACTTAAATAATAATTGTTTAACTAAAAAAAAAAAATTCTAGCGACACATTCCCTTTAAAGACAATATAATGTATGGACTTATAGGGTTCTCCCGAGAGAGAGAATTTATTTGTAGCTAGGAACGATAGCAGTAAAATGCCATCATCGCCCTAATATACTGATTGTCAAGGAATCTGCAGCAGATTGGTAATCATAGTTAACCCATAATATTCCCGATGGTTTCTGTAGTGCAGTGAATAATGGAATTTGTTTAGGGCAGATTTTTCTATGGGGGTCGGATCTCCTTTTTTCTGAGAGCCCTATATCCCCTGCTTCCTGTCACACCGCCATAGAGTTAAATGTTAAAATCCTGTCCGCTCGGCCCCACCACCACCTAAATATAGTATGCTGTGAGCTCCCCCTAGTGGCATCAGAAAATGTATTGGTATTTAAAGGGGTTATCCCATTAATCATTTTTATGCAAAGGGCGTACAATTCTGTTAATAGTATTTTTAAATTAAATTAAGTTTTTCTAGCATAAAAAAATATTCTATTGATTTTTTTTTTGTTTGCACGTGTTCCCCTTGGTGCTGCTTCTAAGCTGTGCTGCTGGGGTGGAGCTCTGAGCAGAATCAGTCTCCCTCCCCCTCTGGCAGCTGAGGATATAGCCCCTTCTTACTATCCCTGCAGAAGGAGTCTTCTCAGCTATACTGCCATGCACCTGTAGGGGCTCTGCTTCTCCCTGAAAAGCTGAGAAGAGGGAGTGATTTCAGCTGTACTGCCATGTTACTGCAGAGGCTCCGCTCCTTCCCTGACGAGCAGGCAGGAAAGGCATAACTATTGGCTGCTCTGCAGTGAACAGAAGATCACTATGCAGAGACCTGGCTATGGGGAAAGTGTCTGAGCATCCACTCAGTTCATTAGGCGGACGTGCACGTTTCTATATACTTTGAACACTAGGTGGCGCTATACTATGTAAGTAAATCTCATAACTCTTTACTGGATAATTTATTTAACAGCATATAAATGGCAAACATTGTACATTTTTCATGATCTAAACAATGAATACAATATTTGATGGTGGCACAACCCCTTTATCTCTGCTCCTAATGCACTGCTCACGGGGGGTTTCGAGGTACTAGGAGCTGACCCCCTTAGCTGCTCTCTGCGATGAGGATCCTGAATTGGATATATTTAACTATTGACTCAGAATTCAATGAGACAACCCCTTTAACTCTTACAAAGATGGGTCAAGCTTCTGCCTGCGTCACGTTACCTGGCTCTAACGTCCCCCTCGATGTCGTCATGTGATAAGTACTTAGAGGTAATACATATGCAAGTGATGTAAAATACACAACACCTTGTGATTACAGATTCATAATTCATGACCTGGGTTTCTGTGCCATGGCTGAGTACTGAGTCACTGGTATCACCACTCCCATCCGAGCGTAATCAGAGACAAAGACAAAATACCAGAGCGATCCTCTATGAATGTTAAAAAAAAGACAACACCCATAACAAGAACTTAACCCTTTAACTAATATGGACTAAAATGTAAAGGAAAAATCCAGTCAAAATGCTCGTCTGATATATAATAGATACACGAGAGATGTCTGTGATCTCGTCAGTTCTGCCATGTCAGATTTCCAAGGAACAAAAAGGGGTCTGGTGATTCCATAGAGCCCAAGTCCAGAACTACAGATTTCAACAATGTGATCTTCTCACTAGTACCTTTGACATATCAGAAGAACGTTTTGGTTTGATTCGCCTTTTAATCATCGTTAAGGTGAATGTCCGCCTTTACCACCATGTTGAAAACCCAACTTGGGGTTAAATTTACAGAAACCCATGGGGATTTTCTAATACTTGGAAACTACTACTCCCGTCCCATCAGGAGAGGGTAAACACAGTGATACACAGTCAAATGCTAACATGAGTTCCGCCTGCATCTGCCACTAGGGGGAGCTTTTTAATTGTAGAGCTAGTATTGAGTGCAATGGGAGTTGTATACATTTGTATGCAGAGAGCTCCCCCTAGAGGTGGCTGCAGTGTGACAGGAAGCAGGGGAGTTGGAGCTCCTTACAGAAAAAGGAGCTCTTACCTCTATAAAGTTATATATGAATAATCAACACAGAATTTTGGAACTATAAGCTTATATTTATATGTACATGTTAACCCGTTACTGTCCTATTCAAAACCTAGATAATGTCATTCAAATCTTTGACATTTTAAACCACCATAAATATTAAGTGTTTACTACCCCCGATATTTTGCTCTAAATCTCTCTAGACCACGTGGGATATTAACAGGAATACTATGACTAATCCCTAAATTATTCTATGTGATGGGTGTGATGTAGTACATGGAAGTAGTTGGCAAGGCAAATATAATCGAGGGAGGCATTTTGCTTTCTCCACCATAGTCATCAACAAATTTGGAAATCCCTCTTCAAGGCCGGGTTCCCACGGGTCAGATTCGCTGCGTAAAAATCACGCAGCGTATCCAACTTGGAACCCACAATACATTGCGTCCAAAAAATCTCACCACATTGTGGTGCATTTTTTCAAAAATGCTGCGGAAAAAAAGGGCTCATACTTACCCCTTCCCTCTTCTCTACGTGTAGTCCGGCCTCCCTGGATGACGTTGCAGGCCATGTGACGCTGCAGCATGTGATTGGCTGCAGCCTTCACATGGGATGCAACGTCATCCCAGGAGGCCGGACTGCAAAAAGGAGGGTGTTCTGGGTAAGTATGATTTCTTTTTTTCCGGAGTTGTGATTTTTGTGGCGTATTCGCTGCGAATACGCCGCAAAAGTCGCAACACTTGGCTTTCTGTTGCAAGTTTTGCATCCCCATTGAGTTCAATGGGGAAAATCCACAACGGAAAATCAAGGAAAACGCAGCATAAATTGACATCCTGAGGATTTAAATTCCAGGTCAATTTATTAACGTTTACGCTGTAATTTTTTTTTCTGCAGCGTGGGCATGAGATTTTCAAAATCTCACCCACTTTGCTGCTTCTGTAAATGCTGCGGAAATTCCGCAACGATTAAGCTACATGGGAAACCGGCCTAAAAGGGGCATTTGGTTATTGCTGAAAACTTCATCAGCTATTCGATGGAGCTGTCCCTTTAAGTAATGTACATTCAAAATGCATTGAAAGGAGGTAGTCAATTCAGTGTGTGCAAATAAAATGGAGAGAAGGCTCAAGTTTCTTGTTTAAAATTCTGATACTTAAAGCTAAAACTAAAGGGGTGGTCCAGGATTAGAAAATCATAACCATTTTCTTCCAGAAACAGCAGCACAGATGTCCATGGGTTGTGTCTGGTATTGCAGTTAGGCTTCATTAACGTGAATGGAGCTGAGCTGCAATACCACAAACAACCTGTGACCAGGCGTGGCGCTGTTTTTGAAAGACAACAGTTATGTTTTTCTAATCATGGACAACCCCTTTAAATTGCATTACATTCTGGAAATATTAGAAGACTGGTCGCACTGGGTAATGGATGGAGACAATAACAGAAATCATGAACACAACATTGACAAGACCCAACCAAAGACAGAATATTCTGGAGAAGAAGGAGTAAAAGGGTTATCCGGGCTTTATAAGTACCGGCTCAAGTCAATCACTAAAGATCATAGAAGCAGTAACACGAGATTATGCACAATGAAGGACGCCCATGCCAGCGAAATAACAGAGCTCCTGCCGGGCTATCTAAACCACCAATGTTTTTATTAATAATTTCCATTTTATTAGCTTGAATTTTCTTGATAAACATTTGGACTGGTAAAGTTTTCTAAATCCTGTGTCTGAGATTGATCATAACAACTTGCAATTTGTTTTTTTAGGATGAGAAATTCCATCGGGTTCCTCGCAATTCTTGCAGCAAGATAATTGTAGGGTCTATGTAACATATTCATAGCTCATGTGTTCATGAGTCACATCGTGCCCGAGGAATGTCTCTCACAATAAGATGTGACTGTCATACTCCGCAGGTGTAAGGAGACCCGATCCGGCTGCTTGTTCCGATTCCAAAAAATAACAAAAATTTTCATAATTTTACCAAAATCATCAATGTTAAACTTTTTGTAATTTTAGTCAGTCACATCAATACATTCAATACATTTTGGGACCTTTAGTGTTCCATGTGCTTTTTAGATACCCTTGGGAATGGGACCAGTGCCAAGAACCCCAGATCTTTAGGGTCACCAAGGCACTAAATAGATAAAGGGTCCCACTGTCTCCCACAGATGAGTGACAGTGTTTACTAAGTTCTCCTGATGGGTCACAGAAGATAGAGCAGCTGTCATTTAAGAGCCACTTCATTCTTTGTTACTGCAGAGATTAGACCAAGAAATAAAATCAAAACTCTGAGCAGTTCTGTGAACTATTGGAGCCTTTTACACCGGCCAATTATCGGGCAAACAAGCGTTCACAGAACGCTAGTTCCCGATAATTGCCCTGTGTAGACAGGGCAACGATCAGTCAATGAATGAGCAAACGCTCGTTCATCGGCTGATTGTATCGTATTAAATGCCGAAAATGTTATCGTTGTCGGCAGCACATCTCCCTGTGTAAACCGGGGCATGTGCTGCCAACATGATGGAAATGTATGGGGACGAGCGATCATAGTAACAAACGCTCGTTGACCATACTAGCTCCTTGTGACAGGAGCAAAGAAGCGCCGATCAACGAGCTGCCTCGTTGATCAGCACTTGTTTACACGACCCAAGTCGAGCCGTGTAAGACAACACTTAGTAACAATTAAGTCACCGGGAATAACCAATGGTTCTTCAGGCCCAAAAAGTCTGGATGATAACTGGAGGCCACTAGTAGATCACCAATGATAAACACCTGATAGGAATTACATCACAAGATAACCAGAGAAGGACACCAAACCACTGGATCATCGAGGTGAGGACTGCCTCAAGCATCACCAAGTATCTCCTAAGTGGATCATCAAAGTGAGGACTGTGCACCACTGAGTCATCAAATACTAAACGATGTGCTCCTGGATTTCTAGGTACTTCTAGGCACCACTCAAATACAGGGTCTAGGTACTAGATCACTATGCAACTAGGTCACCAAGGACAAGGCACAATGTCATACAATATTTGGTTTTGAAATTGTGGACATATTATAGATACATCCCCGCACTAAGCCACCAATGTTGTCACTAATATCTCACTTGAAAATACCTTCAAGGTTGGTCTTAGGGGGTGTATGACCTTTGTGGTCGCACAGGGTGGATCAGCCACCCCTCCTGAAGGGAGCACAACAGATGGCTCAAGACTTAAAGGGGTTGCCCAGGCACGGGGCAGTTTTACAAACTGATGACCTATCCACTGGTCATCAATATATGATCGTGGGGTTCCCACCCCTGGGACCCGCATCAATCAGCTGTTCCGGCTGCCTCCGGCACCTGATGTTATGCAATGGCCGGTGTCGGAAGCAAACAGCTCTCTACACTGTATAGCGGCCGTGCTGCAGTACTGTAACTCTGCTCCTATTCATTTAAATAGGAGCAGAGCTGCAGTACTGCAGTACGGACGCTATATTGAGACTGGAGCCATCTGCTTCTGGCACGGACATCCGGCGCCCGATGGCAGCTGGGATAGCTGATTGGTGCCAGGTCCGGGTGTCAGACTCCCACCGATCATATACTGATGACCTATCCTGTGGATAGGTCATCGGTGTGGAAAAACTACCCCGTGCCTGGACAACCCCTTTAAGAACACCACAAATCTTAACATTACATTGAATAGCGGTGTGATTAGATTACTTTCTGTATGGAGCTGTTATTTGGTCACTGTCTTGTGGCATTTACTTAGGGATTGTATAGTATTTTATTTTTTTGGTGGTGGCATTACTAAATAATATTGTATGGAAGCGCTATATGGACGATGTTAGGCACTATTGTCTAGGCACTGTATGGTATGGTTATTTGTGCACTATATGGGACCGTCACAGGACACCATCCAACGTAAGGCCAGTACTGAATACCTTACATGGATCTAGATGATAATATGGGACGTTACATGGCCGCCGGAGAACCTACTATTCTTCATCACTACACAATTGTAATTTCACGGCTCTGTCTCCAGGTAGGGGCTGTTCTTTATACTGAGCTCATTTTAGTTTTTCTTTACGCAACATCTCGTATTTCTCTATCTATAACTACATTCTACTTGATGTCATCTTGGATTCCTCGTGTGTGAGGCTGCCTCTAAATACACAATTATGAGCCGCTATCACTATTCACATCTAGAAACAATATCAATACATTTGCAACTACAAACAGTCCTTGGTGATGAAACAAAAGATATGAGCTCTTATAAGGCAAATCCACCTCCGGCCAACTGAGGCAGCGTTACTTCAACATGGACCTTATACAAGTCGATTGAACAAAGTCTTTAAGAGGTTCTTGAGGTTTCCAAACTTTTTACATGCAATTAAACGGGTTTTCTGGGACTCTAATATTTATGGCCTATCCTACGGAAGCCACTGCATTGTGACAGATACGCCATATGACAGATCCCAACGCCGCCTGGTTGGGCACCAGTTTTTACGGATCCCTCAGACTTCAGTCTATTGAGGGATCCGTGAAAACGTCCAAAAATAGGACATGTCCTATTTTTTCACGAGCCCTTCATACAGTCCGTTTAAACAACGGCCGTGTGAATAGCCCCAAAGAAATACATGCAGCCGTGTGACAGCCGTTAAAAAAACGTCTGTCACACGGATCATTTATACGTTCGTCTGAATAAAGCTTTAGAATGGGGTTCTTTGTAGTTCCATCCCAGTTTCTGTCTTATTGACAGCAGTAATAGTGTTGCATGCTGCGCTATTTTTGCCGTCAAATATGATGGAGCTGCCGACGGACCCCATTATAAGCCTCTAACCTCACTCTGAGCATAGCCTAAATCTTTCTATAGCTAAGCATAATAATTATCTATTTATTATTGTGATTGTCTGCTTTTGGACAATTCTTTTGCGTAAGAACGGTCCCCCAAACGTTAAGCTGATGACAGGGGGTCCCACTACTGGGACCCCCAGCAATCAGCTGTAATCAAGAAGGGAATTTAGCAGCAAGTGTTTAATTTCTCTGCAGTGCCACCACAGGACAAAAGCAGCATTACAAAGTTCTCATTGAAATCAATGTGTATCCTGGAGGACTTGCCACACTTAGTGGCAGAATTGTATACATAAAATCAAGCAGTGGTCTCCAACCTGCTGCTCCTTAGTTATAGCAAAACTACAACCCCCAGCATGTCTCCTCAAGCCCAGCTGCAAACCTAATACTTTCATTCAGGAGCTCTATAAAAAGTTGGTGCAAAAATTGTATAAATTTCCTATACACATAACTAAGTTCTCTCATCTATAATGAATAGGAAAATTGTAACGACTATTACCAGCGTTACACACAGCATTATAATAATAAACAATTGTCTCCCTGCTCAGTCTTCATCAAGCATCTGTGTACTCTGCTAAATGGGTCAAGTATAATAGTTGTATAATAGTAGCATATCTGTCCAGAATACAGTCGAAAACATGTGCTGCCACCATTCATTCCAGTAAATCAGGACCATGATCACTCCTAATGAGGTGTTATCCCCACGTGACTGACACTTATTAGGCATAGGGACCAGCACAGTATCAATAATTATATTATTTACAATTAAGAATTCACTTTATAATTTCTGGACTTTATAAAATTATGAAATCATTAAAATGTGATTTCTAAATTGAGTTTTTTATGGGCTGAAAGATGATATGTGGGTCAACTATTGCAATATTGGCCAAATGTGATGATTCATTTTACTAGTCGGTACTTGTCATGATATACTTTCTATCATCATTATGTAGAAGTTACAGTGTCAGGTAATATCGAATCTGCATTCTCCTGTCGTGATCATATGATCAGGCAAACAAGCACCATGTTCTCCTGTCTCAGATGGTGAGGGGTATGGTGGTCTTAACTAGCACTAGAATCCTTTAATTTTTGCTATGGGGCCAACTCACCTTTATGTATGTGTAACGTCCATGGTCGCAGACCGCATACTCCTATCGTCCTGCAGACGTCTTCCTCCCCAGAGATGCCAGCACATGCGGCCGTCCTGTCCTGCAGTGACCACTAGGGTGCGTGCTCAAGCTCATTCCAGGCCTTATTGGGCCAGAGCACACACATGTTTTAGATTGACTCATTGCTCCCATGATCACCCTGGACTAAAAGACGGGCCTTGCCCCTTCCTTCATTGCCTGAGCGTTGTTGTGTTGCCCGTGTTAGTCTTTGCAAATGGTCCCTTAGTGTCTTCCAGTTCCCAGTGTTCCCGTACCTGCTACCTGTATCCCGTGCTACCTTGTTCCTGTGTCTTAAAGAGTTGGAGCCGTGTTGTACCACCGATCTGTCTGCTGTTACACTACCCCTGGTGTCTGCTGCCAAGGTCCCATCTGACCGTAGTCATTGCTACTGTCTGAAGCACCACAGGTACCCTTGCTTGAACTATAGACTTTACTTGGTACTCTGTATTGGTCAGCTGCTATACCGCTACGGCGGTACGGCCCAGTGGGTCCACATACCCACAGATCGTGACAGTATGTTGAAGGGTATAATGCAAGCACACCCCCACCCCCACACACACCAGTCTTGCAATGTTAAATCACTATGGGGTGGTAGGTCCAGAAAGAAGAATGGGGTCCATTATGACCATAGTTTAAAACTGTAAATGTAAAGTATACCGAACACAAAACTACCGAAATATTATAGATCGATATGAGATTGATCGATCAATAGATAGATAGATAGATAGATAGATAGATAGATAGATAGATAGATAGATAGATAGATAGATAGATAGATAGATAGATAGATGGACAGATAGATAGATCAATAAAAAGTATAACTAATACTATTGGATCTGCTTTCACCCTAATTATGGGCTATTTGCTCTCCAGTGTTAAGAAATTAGGAAATATCTTCCCTCGGTCTTTGGATCGTATTACCTTATTATATCTTTGAGTCACTGCAAAGCCAAAGCTAAAATTAACAAGTATTTAATTACTCCTGTAATCAGTATGCAAATGTAGAAAATGGGACTCCGGAGTCAGTCAGGCCTCATTCACACTTGACTGATTATCCATTTGACAACTATCATGTTGAACTTCAGAGACCTAGTATGGTGGGGCGCATTTTACATCTAACACCTTGACTAACAAAATAGCTTGTCTCACCCCTGAGAAGCGGGAATTTATAGTTTTACTAGAGATAGATAGATAGATAGATAGATAGATAGATAGATAGATAGATAGATAGATAGATAGATAGATAGATAGATAGATAGATAGATAGATAGATAGATAGATAGATAGATAGATAGATAGATAGATAGATATGAGATAGATAGATAGATAGATAGATAGATAGATAGATAGATAGATAGATAGATAGATAGATAGATAGATAGATAGATAGATAGATAGATAGATAGATAGATAGATAGATAGATAGATAGATAGATATGAGATAGATAGATAGATAGATAGATAGATAGATAGATAGATAGATAGATAGATAGATAGATAGATAGATAGATAGATAGATAGATAGATAGATAGATAGATAGATAGATAGATAGATAGCACACAAGAAAATGGTGACAGCACACTGCGAACACCAATGCCACCAACCAATAAATACTCTTTAGTCCACTTCTTCTGACAATAGGTTTGTCTGCCATTTTTCCATAGACATCTGAAAAGAGAATCTGCCCAGTAATGCAGCAATAATATAATAATACAGCCATAATAAATCTGACTAATACCACCATATAGTGCCACATACCTATAACATAGTGTGCCCAAATAGAAGCGCTATACAGTGCTGAAATAATTAGTGCCATTTAGTAAACACAACAGTGCCATAGAGTGCCCAAATAATACTGCCATTCAGTGCCTGATTAAAACCACCATACAGTGCCAAATTGCAGTACCATAAACCAACCACATAGTACTGTCATACAGCGCCTAAATTATACCACAGTCGGCAACATCAGATTAGTTTGCAACAAGCCTATAGGGAAAAAGTGTAAAGTAATTTATGTGTAATGGGGTTGGTTGGATGGAGGCTGGGCCGAGATGAGAGCTAGGCGGTGTAGGTGGCTGTCTAGGGCACCATCAAGGGGGCTCAATTTATGGATCTGTAAAAAACAGCCAAGGCTTCCCTTAAATTTCGTTTGTACAACCAATCAGACAATGTGTATGAAGAGCTGATAATGATGTAGGTACCGAGGTCCACTTCTTGGGCACCAAGAGAGCTTGCGGATGGAGGCCCATTAATGGTGGCCCATGGCATAATCATCTGGCCTTGTATATATGTAACTTGCATATAACCCGTTACTTTATTGTTTATTGTACATCACATTACATTGCTCGTGGCTTTATTACATCTTAGTTCCTTATAATTATATGGATATAGTGGATTTATCATGAGTAATACAGATGTATTGTTTGGATAGTAAATATTCACTGTTTGGAGTGTAGCGCTATACGTGTAATAGTAGCAGTTCAGTGCTGTTCTATACAGTAGTTAACATACACCAAAAAACTAAAGCCTCGTTATAAACATCGTGATGTCATCACACCAGGAGCTGAAATCATGTCAGTACAATTTCTAAGGGCCAATTCTAGGTAGCACCTTAGATGTCATTCAATCATAAGGCAATGCTACACACGCCTATTGAAGGATCTGGCAGCTACTAGGGGGAGCCATCTGATTGGCTCATAGGACACATCGCTGACATCACACCAGGATGCATTGAGAAAGGAAATAATCATTTACATAAAATCTACAGGTTATAAAAAAAATTCTGGCTGCACTACAGCGAATAACATCTACAACTAACAAACTAGGGTTTGTGGCTTGTTGTTTTTTTAGGTGCCCTTTAATTTTAATGTCCCTGTCAGCAGTAGATGTAGTGCAGTTCTGGCGACCGTTGTGCAGTTCAGTTGGAACCATGAAAAAAATTCTACATTAATCATAGAATTATTAAATTAGTCTAATTATGACAATCTAAGTCATGTGATATAAAAAGTTAAAAATTGCGTTTTTTTATTTCTTTGCCCATTCCTATGCCACATGGCATCAAAAAGACAGAAGTTTCACCCAAGCAAAACCACTTTTATAACCTGATGACTTCAGGTTTTGTTTCGACACACAGGGGAGTATATCAGCACGTGTTTGAACAATGCAAATTTCCTGAGATTCCCGGGTGGCGTGCAATTAGGATATAGCGAGAGATGATGAGTGAGAACTTGTGACAGAGGAGAACGGCTAATATATGCATTGCAACAGGAAATAAAGATTTAGTGACATATTTTCACATTTTTCAAAACTCTCCCTTGGCGCTCATGAGGAAAGACCATTATTTAAAGGAGAACTCCCTCTCCACAGGCAAAGAGAGATTGAATCCAACTTTAGGTTTACTGTTCCTTTAATTCAACTAATTACGGCGAGGTCCCATGTAATACCGTACTGTATATTTACATGTAGCTGCCATTGTGTGAGATAATAAAACTCTTGTCGTGAGATAAACATCCAACAGTAATTAGAGTAATTATTCCAATAATTACTATTATATTCAGTAATTATATGGCAGTTTTTATTAGGTAGATATTATTGAAACATTATATCAAGTCATGCATGGGCCATGACACAGGAAAAAGTGGCAATATTTTGAAAAGTCCCTAGCAAAAAGGGTTCACTCACTAAAGTAACCCCTGTCCATATGCCCTATGGTTTTCATAGAGGAGTTTCGCCAATTCGGGACCCCCCCAGTGGAGTGCCGCCAAAAATCAATGGCTCTCGCTCTGGTGGATTCGAGCCAACCATGTATTACATGCACGGCCATTCATTTTAATGGTCGGCACGCAATACTACATATCCCCTGTAGTGGCCGCTGCAGGGAAAATGTATAGCCAACCGCAATTTCCCCTGGCAAAATCAGATGTTTGCTAAAAGTCTGAGAAGCCCGACCCAAGGCACTCAGCTGATAATTTGGCCATAGACAGTAGATATTTGTTGGAAGATCCATTCAATTTTGGGATCGACTCTAATGAAAACCAAATCCTCAATAGATAAAAAATGTTGCCCCTTTAAGTACTAATCTAAAATTGGCTGCCAAGGTCATGTGGTGACGTATGACATGTCATCAGCCTGTGTGGCGGGGGGCCCCAAAGGAAGTGACATGAGATCCCACTGACAAGCGGCGCAGGAACATTGAATTTTTTTAATTTCATTTTGATCTACTTGCAAATGTTCTTTGACCCCTTAAAATGGCAAAAAACATATAAACACTAAAGGCCCTATTATATAGGTCAATGATTGGGTAAACGAGCGCTCAGATGACATGGCTGATATGGTTTTATGCAAGTGGAAGGGCACAGATTGGCAAGTTTTATTGGGGGCCAAAGACCAAGTTGGACCAACGATTATCGATACTTTTATCATTGATTGTTTTGAGCATTTACAATTGAAGAGACTCTATTAGGTCATATGGACATCATTCGTGAAGGATTTCTCACTTTGTGACCCCCTTCTCCGAGCTTGCATGTTCTGGCAGATTTGTATTACATGGCAGCCCATTCAATTAAATTGGAGTCGTCTAGCACAATATTTACCCCCAATGATAACAGCTGATCTCAGGGGGCTCCAGCAGATGGACCATCCATGGTCAACTCAACACTGGTGTATTTGTGAACTAAAAAGGGTTTGTTCAGATGGGAAAATCATTTTAAGCCGGACTATTCAATGACCACCTTGGAATTAGATTTAATTGCATTGACCAAGGTTTTATTTTTGGTGCCTCAACAGGTTCTTCATAGAGAATAGGAGCAGAACAATGAGGTGGACACGAACAATCACAATAACAACTCAGATTCAAGTCCCTCCTAGACCAGTCCCTCCTAGACAAGTTCCTCCTAGACAAGTCCCTCCTAGGCCCATGAAAGAACCTTTTCAAAGAGATATCTTTGTGATGAGACATGATAATAGTTGGGAAATTATTTTATTGTTGCTTCTGCCAAGAAAGGTGTGTTTCCAAGGCTTTAAATAATCCGCACCGAGAAGGAAATGCAGTATAATTATCATATCTGACCCAGAGCAAGAAGAAAAGTTTGGCACCAGGAACGATGATGCGCCCAACGAGTATAGCTGCAATATTGATGCTGTCACTGATCTGCATTCAAGCGCAAGGTGAGATGCATCCACTATATCCAGGAGGATTTTAATGTATTTCTGTGCCTTTTGGGTCGCCTATAAACATTGTAATAATTAGTTGGGACAAACTTTCTATTAGATCCTCTAAATTGACAAAAATGGTGGATCTACCTAGAGACTTTACTGATGCAGTGGAATTGAGCCTATGACCCATATTCATAGGTGAGGCTGGGTGTATATATGTGATACCTCATACTCGTTACCTTTATCCTGATCTGGAAAACAATTTGTAACACAAAGATCTGCAATTATTCCAATAAGATAAGTCATGAGATATTAGGGGTGATTGTTCCGCTGCCATATTTTGTGCCTTTCAGCTCCGGTTATTTCTGATATACATTTACTGTATGTATTTATGTATTATTCTATATTAGATTGTAGTATATTACATTGTTTAGTTGTATATAGGACACTAAAACATACTGCAGTACTTTGTACAAAGAGCAAGCAAACTATAGGTGGCTACTATGGGGCCCATGAAGGAAGGGCAAAGCAGCCCGAAGACCACAAGCCCTTTGTTCAGCAAGAGATGGGTAGAAGAATCTTTTTACCAGGATGGCATGGTGGCATGTTAACTACCACCGGGAAGGGGACCCAGTTTGCTTTTGCTGTGGGGCCCACCTCCCTCTGCCCACCCACCTCTATGTCTGCCCCTGCTTTGTACTGATTGAACCTATGGCCCATATCTTGTTTTGGGCTTCTCGAATTTTTGAACCAACACCCACCGCCCTGTCCCACCTCTTATTCTGTATCGTTTTAAAGGTCCTAGAACTCTTTCTAGGTCTTGGGACAGTGAATTGGAAGAGAGCAGTGTTGAAATATGCCTCCCCAGGAAGGTACATCACCGGCCTTGATCCACCACTATCCATCTGCCCTGGGTGGTAATGATGGAGGGTTCATTGTGGTTTGGTTGGAATGTTTCTAACTTCTCAATTATTTGCATCTTACTCCTTCTGATATTTTCCATAGTGTTCCTCAAGCCTAATATCTTAAGTGTAGAGGTCTTCTATAACTTCTTAGTATATTTTTCTCACAACGACCCCCCCCCCCCCCCCTTCAGTAAGTAGGAAACTACTGGAAGTCCATGGAATTTATAATCTTTAAGAACATATTAAGAGAAGAAGGGCTCCATGGAGAAAACATGAAGGGTCTTAATATTGGTTCTGGTTCTTGTCTTTCCCCCTATTGTTGTTCTCTTCTTGATAATCGATGTTGATACTTTGCTTCACCCATTGAGTATTGGGTTGGTGACATCCTTAGAGCGTCTTTTATGATTGTTGACCTCATTATTTAACCTCTTTCTCTCCGGAGTGCACAGATTAGAGGCAGCTCTGCCTGGGGCCCTCACTTCTTGGCCTCATAGACTTCCTCCATGGGTCGCCCACCCTCGTATTCACCATGATAACTTATCTAACCTAATATTCGCTTCATAGGTTTAGATGACTCCTCCTGGCCTGGCAGCAAACATATGGACATAGGGCTTAAGAGACAACCGCTTTAAATGGGAAAATGTATATGTAGTTATTCCGATAGACTGGAAACGAAGGAGCCTCCTATATAAACCTGGTCTCGGTTGTTTTAGCTCTTGCTTTGCTTCTCATAACTTTCCTCTTCCGTTGTAAAATTTATTACACAATGAGAAACAATGATAAGAATAACATGTCTCTGATTAATTAGGTTGTCGGACGCCTACAGACAAGGGACCAAGCCTGTAATTACACCGAGATACTGCTACATTTTGCCTTAGATGCGATTAATAATAAATACATCATATTTATGAGCCAACTAATGTGTACTGAACCTGACGGGAAATGTGCCCTAATAAATGCCAATATATATTACACCGCCCAATTATACAATATTACATATGTACCGAGGTCACAGAGGTGATTATAAAGTTAATATTTCTTCTTCACAACTTTTGGGCTATTTTCAATATGTTTAAAAGCAATTCCAGTCAAATGTAAAAATATGACCCTATCATTTACATATCCTTATCAACAGGGGGAAGTATTATAGTGGTTATATTCTTGTATATAGGGGGCAGTATTATAGTAGTTATATTCTTGTATATAGGAGGCAGTATTATAGTAGTTATATTCTTGTATATAGGGAGCAGTATTATAGTAGTTATATTCTTGTATATAGGGGGCAGTATTATAGTAGTTATATTCTTGAATATAGGGGCAGTGTTATAGTAGTTATATTCTTGTATATAGGGGCAGTATTATAGTAGTTATATTCTTGTATATAGGAGCAGTATTATAGTAGTTATATTCTTGTATATAGGGGCAGTATTATAGTAGTTATATTTTTGTATATAGGGGCAGTATTATAGTAGTTATATTCTTGTATATAGTAGCAGTATTATAGTAGTTATATTCTTGTATATAGGGGGCAGTATTATAGTAGTTTTATTCTTGTATATAGGGAGCAGTATTATAGTAGTTATATTCTTGTATATAGGGGCAGTATTATAGTAGTTATATTCTTGTATCTAGGGGGCAGTATTATAGTAGTTATATTCTTGTATATAGGAGCAGTATTATAGTAGTTATATTCTTGTATATAGGAGCAGTATTATAGTAGTTATATTCTTGTATATAGGGGGCAGTATTATAGTAGTTATATTCTTGTATATAGGGGCAGTATTATAGTAGTTATATTCTTGTATATAGGAGCAGTATTATAGTAGTTATATTCTTGTATATAGGAGCAGTATTATAGTAGTTATATTCTTGTATATAGGGGCAGTATTATAGTAGTTATATTCTTGTATATAGGGGCAGTATTATAGTAGTTATATTCTTGTATATAGGAGCAGTATTATAGTAGTTATATTCTTGTATATAAGGGGCAGTATTATAGTAGTTATATTCTTGAATATAGGAGCAGTATTCTAGTAGTTATATTCTTGTATATAGGGGGCAGTATTATAGTAGTTATATTCTTGTATATAGGGGCAGTATTATAGTAGTTATATACTTGTATCTAGGGGGCAGTATTATAGTAGTTATATTCTTGTATATAGGAGCAGTATTATAGTAGTTATATTCTTGTACATAGGAGCAGTATTATAGTAGTTATATTCTTGTATATAGGGGGCAGTATTATAGTAGTTATATTCTTGTATATAGGGGCAGTATTATAGTAGTTATATTCTTGTATATAGGAGCAGTATTATAGTAGTTATATTCTTGTATATAAGAGCAGTATTATAGTAGTTATATTCTTGTATATAGGGGCAGTATTATAGTAGTTATATTCTTGTATATAGGGGCAGTATTATAGTAGTTATATTCTTGTATATAGGAGCAGTATTATAGTAGTTATATTCTTGTATATAGGGGGCAGTATTATAGTAGTTATATTCTTGAATATAGGAGCAGTATTCTAGTAGTTATATTCTTGTATATAGGGGGCAGTATTATAATAGTTATATTCTTGTATATAGGGGGCAGTATTATAGTACTTATATACTTGTATATAGAGGGCAGTATTATAGTAGTTATATTCTTGTATATAGGAGCAGTATTATAGTAGTTATATTCTTGTATATAGGAGCAGTATTATAGTAGTTATATTCTTGTATATAGGGGACAGTATTATAGTAGTTATATTCTTGTATATAGGGGGCAGTATATAGTAGTTATATTCTTGTATATAGGGGCAGTGTTATAGTAGTTATATTCTTGCAAATAGGGGCAGTATTATAGTAGTTATATTCCTGTATATAGGGAGCAGTATTATAGTACTTATATTCTTGTATATAGGGGGCAGTATTATAGTACTTATATTCCTGTATATAGGGGTAGTATTATGGTAGTTATATTCTTGTATATAGAAGCAGTATTATAGTAGTTATATTCTTGTATATAGGGGGCAGTATTATAGTAGTTTTATTCTTGTATATAGGGAGCAGAAATATAGTAGTTATATTCTTGTATATAGGGGCAGTATTATAGTAGTTATATTCTTGTATCTAGGGGGCAGTATTATAGTAGTTATATTCTTGTATATAGGAGCAGTATTATAGTAGTTATATTCTTGTATATAGGAGCAGTATTATAGTAGTTATATTCTTGTATATAGGGGGCAGTATTATAGTAGTTATATTCTTGTATATAGGGGCAGTATTATAGTAGTTATATTCTTGTATATAGGAGCAGTATTATAGTAGTTATATTCTTGTATATAGGGGGCAGTATTATAGTAGTTATATTCTTGTATATAGGAGCAGTATTCTAGTAGTTATATTCTTGTATATAGGGGGCAGTATTCTAGTAGTTATATTCTTGTATATAGGGGGCAGTATTATAGTAGTTATATACTTGTATATAGAGGGCAGTATTATAGTAGTTATATTCTTGTATATAGGAGCAGTATTATAGTAGTTATATTCTTGTATATAGGAGCAGTATTGTAGCAGTTATATTTTTGTATAATGGGGCAGTATTATAGTAGTTATATTCTTGTATATAGGGGGCAGTATTATAGTAGTTATATTCTTGTATATAGGAGCAGTATTATAGTAGTTATATTCTTGTATATAGGGGCAGTATTATAGTAGTTATATTCTTGTATATAGGGGCAGTATTATAGTAGTTATATTCTTGTATATAGGAGCAGTATTATAGTAGTTATATTCTTGTATATAGGGGCAGTATTATAGTAGTTATATTCTTGAATATAGGAGCAGTATTCTAGTAGTTATATTCTTGTATATAGGGGGCAGTATTATAGTAGTTATATTCTTGTATAATGGGGCAGTATTATAGTAGTTATATTCTTGTATCTAGGGGGCAGTATTATAGTAGTTATATTCTTGTATATAGGAGCAGTATTATAGTAGTTATATTCTTGTATATAGGAGCAGTATTATAGTAGTTATATTCTTGTATATAGGGGGCAGTATTATAGTAGTTATATTCTTGTATATAGTAGCAGTATTATAGTAGTTATATTCTTGTATATAGGGGGCAGTATTATAGTAGTTTTATTCTTGTATATAGGGAGCAGTATTATAGTAGTTATATTCTTGTATATAGGGGCAGTATTATAGTAGTTATATTCTTGTATATAGGAGCAGTATTATAGTAGTTATATTCTTGTATATAGGAGCAGTATTATAGTAGTTATATTCTTGTATATAGGGGCAGTATTATAGTAGTTATATTCTTGTATATAGGGGCAGTATTATAGTAGTTATATTCTTGTATATAGGAGCAGTATTATAGTAGTTATATTCTTGTATATAGGGGGGCAGTATTATAGTAGTTATATTCTTGAATATAGGAGCAGTATTCTAGTAGTTATATTCTTGTATATAGGGGGCAGTATTATAGTAGTTATATTCTTGTATATAGGGGCCGTATTATAGTAGTTATATTCTTGTATATAGGGGGCAGTATTATAGTAGTTATATTCTTGAATATAGGAGCAGTATTCTAGTAGTTATATTCTTGTATATAGGGGGCAGTATTATAGTAGTTATAATCTTGTATATAGGGGCAGTATTATAGTAGTTATATTCTTGTATCTAGGGGGCAGTATTATAGTAGTTATATTCTTGTATATAGGAGCAGTATTATAGTAGTTATATTCTTGTATATAGGAGCAGTATTATAGTAGTTATATTCTTGTATATAGGGGGCAGTATTATAGTAGTTATATTCTTGTATATAGGGGCAGTATTATAGTAGTTATATTCTTGTATATAGGAGCAGTATTATAGTAGTTATATTCTTGTATATAGGAGCAGTATTATAGTAGTTATATTCTTGTATATAGGGGCAGTATTATAGTAGTTATATTCTTGTATATAGGGGCAGTATTATAGTAGTTATATTCTTGTATATAGGAGCAGTATTATAGTAGTTATATTCTTGTATATAGGGGGCAGTATTATAGTAGTTATATTCTTGAATATAGGAGCAGTATTCTAGTAGTTATATTCTTGTATATAGGGGGCAGTATTATAGTAGTTATATTCTTGTATATAGGGGGCAGTATTATAGTAGTTATATACTTGTATATAGAGGGCAGTATTATAGTAGTTATATTCTTGTATATAGGAGCAGTATTATAGTAGTTATATTCTTGTATATAGGAGCAGTATTGTAGCAGTTATATTTTTGTATAATGGGGCAGTATTATAGTAGTTATATTCTTGTATATAGGGGGCAGTATTATAGTAGTTATATTCTTGTATATAGGAGCAGTATTATAGTAGTTATATTCTTGTATATAGGGGACAGTATTATAGTAGTTATATTCTTGTATATAGTGGGCAGTATATAGTAGTTATATTCTTGTATATAGGGGCAGTGTTATAGTAGTTATATTCTTGCAAATAGGGGCAGTATTATAGTAGTTATATTCCTGTATATAGGGAGCAGTATTATAGTACTTATATTCTTGTATATAGGGGGCAGTATTATAGTAGTTATATTCCTGTATATAGGGGTAGTATTATAGTAGTTATATTCTTGTATATAGGAGCAGTATTATAGTAGTTATATTCTTGTATATAGGGGGCAGTATTATAGTAGTTTTATTCTTGTATATAGGGAGCAGTATTATAGTAGTTATATTCTTGTATATAGGGGCAGTATTATAGTAGTTATATTCTTGTATCTAGGGGGCAGTATTATAGTAGTTATATTCTTGTATATAGGAGCAGTATTATAGTAGTTATAGTCTTGTATATAGGAGCAGTATTATAGTAGTTATATTCTTGTATATAGGAGCAGTATTCTAGTAGTTATATTCTTGTATATAGGGGCAGTATTATAGTAGTTATATTCTTGTATATAGGAGCAGTATTATAGTAGTTATATTCTTGTATATAGGGGGCAGTATTATAGTAGTTATATTCTTGTATATAGGAGCAGTATTCTAGTAGTTATATTCTTGTATATAGGGGGCAGTATTCTAGTAGTTATATTCTTGTATATAGGGGGCAGTATTATAGTAGTTATATACTTGTATATAGAGGGCAGTATTATAGTAGTTATATTCTTGTATATAGGAGCAGTATTATAGCAGTTATATTTTTGTATAATGGGGCAGTATTATAGTAGTTATATTCTTGTATATAGGGGGCAGTATTATAGTCGTTATATTCTTGTATATAGGAGCAGTATTATAGTAGTTATATTCTTGTATATAGGGGACAGTATTATAGTAGTTATATTCTTGTATATAGGGGACAGTATTATAGTAGTTATATACTTGTATATAGAGGGCAGTATCATAGTAGTTATATTCTTGTATATAGGAGCAGTATTGTAGCAGTTATATTTTTGTATAATGGGGCAGTATTATAGTAGTTATATTCTTGTATATAGGGGGCAGTATTATAGTAGTTATATTCTTGTATATAGGAGCAGTATTATAGTAGTTATATTCTTGTATATAGGGGACAGTATTATAGTAGTTATATTCTTGTATATAGGGGCAGTATGTAGTAGTTATATTCTTGTATATAGGGGCAGTGTTATAGTAGTTATATTCTTGTATATAGGGGCAGTATTATAGTAGTTATATTCCTGTATATAGGGAGCAGTATTATAGTACTTATATTCTTGTATATAGGGGGCAGTATTATAGTAGTTATATTCCTGTATATAGGGGTAGTATTATAGTAGTTATATTCTTGTATATAGGAGCAGTATTATAGTAGTTATATTCTTGTATATAAGGGGCAGTATTATAGTAGTTTTATTCTTGTATATAGGGAGCAGTATTATAGTAGTTATATTCTTGTATATACGGGCAGTATTATAGTAGTTATATTCTTGTATATAGGAGCAGTATTATAGTAGTTATATTCTTGTATATAGGGGCAGTATTATAGTAGTTATATTCTTGTATATAGGAGCAGTATTATAGTAGTTATATTCTTGTATATAGAGGGCAGTATTATAGTAGTTATATTCTTGTATATAGGGGCAATATTATAGTAGTTATATTCTTGTATGTAGGAGCAGTATTATAGTAGTTATATTCTTGTATATAGGGGGCAGTGTTATAGTAGTTATATTCTTGTATATAGGGGCAGTATTATAGTAGTTATATTCTTCTATATAGGGGCAGTATTATAGTAGTTATATTCTTGTATATAGGGGGCAGTGTTATAGTAGTTATATTCTTGTATATAGGAGCAGTATTATAGTAGTTATATTCTTGTATATAGGGGCAGTATTATAGTACTTTTATAGTGAATTTTTCCATTTAAAGGCATATTGACTTATACGTTATTGTTTGATTTTTTTTGTTTTGCTCTTTGCCTTCTTCTGGATCAATAGGGGGGGAAACAAAGTTCTAAAATGTACCTCTATCTCTTCATTCACATTATCTCCCGTCCCATTTTATCTTGATGGACATGTGTACTTTTACAGCCCGACTATGTAACTATAATACAGAGTCACTGTGGGCCCCCTTCCTACCCCAGATTGCCATGGGCCCCCTTCAAGTCCAATGAACCCCAGCATCTGCCGAGGTTTACCTGGTGCTGATGCTAGCCTTGTTTCCTTTTTTTTTTCAATCTGTTAAAGAGGTTATCCGGGATGTGACATTTTTTTATTAGGGCCTGGAAATGAAATAAACCAAAATTGCAATACTTACCTATTCTTGCACTTGGCGATCCAGCGCTGATGCTCAGGCTGCTGTTTACATACATGTAACATGTGACAACTGCAGTCAATCAAAGGGATTGGCGGGGCTCAGCGGATATGTACACAAGAAAATGGGACAGCACACTGCGAACACCAATGCCACCTAAGCCACTAAATATGCATTACTGCTAAATCTACTTACAATAGGGAGGTTCTTAGCGCACATTTTGATCAAATTGTGTGAGCCCACCTGCCACGACAAGGCGATCCCTATAAGGTGGGTCACTATACTGCTCATACACCCAGAACTCTCTCTCTCTCTTCTCTATATATATATATATACATACATATATTTATTTTTACTAGTATGCACACATACTATTTAATTATTGTACATAATGAATCATATTTGTGCAGTGCCATCTAGTGGTCATTGGTTTATTTAGTGATTCTTTTAACCCTTCCCCGACCTCACAGTCCACTTCGCTCCCATCGTGTTACTATCCTATTATTTTACTGCTCCTCCTCATATATTTTGTGCAAGATTCACTTTAATTTGAAATTCTCTCTTTATATTTATTTTCCAGGTACAACAAATTCAACATCACCAACTACAGGTCAGTCCTTTTCTTAATCATAGATCTCTAGGGACCATTATATTATAGTAGTTATATTCTTGTATCTAGGGGGCAGTATTATAGTAGTTATATTCTTGTATATAGGAGCAGTATTATGGTAGTTATATTCTTGTATATAGGAGCAGTATTATAGTAGTTATATTCTTGTATATAGGGGGTAGTATTATTGTAGTTATATTCTTGTATATAGGAGCAGTATTATAGTAGTTATATTATTGTATATAGGGGCAGTATTATAGTAGTTATATTCTTGTATATAGGGGGCAGTATTATAGTATTTATATTCTTGTATATAGTGGCAGTATTATAGTAGTTATATTCTTGTATATAGGGGGCAGTATTATAGTAGTTATATTCTTGTATATAGGGGCAGTATTGTAGTAGTTATATTTTTGTATATAGGAGCAGTATTATAGTAGTTATATTCTTGTATATAGGAGCAGTATTATAGTAGTTATATTCTTGTATATAGGGGCAGTATTATAGTAGTTATATTCTTGTATATAGGGGCAGTATTATAGTAGTTATATTCTTGTATATAGGAGCAGTATTATAGTAGTTATATTCTTGTATATAGGGGGCAGTATTATAGTAGTTATATTCTTGTATATAGGAGCAGTATTCTAGTAGTTATATTCTTGTATATAGGGGGCAGTATTATAGTAGTTATATTCTTGTATATAGGGGCAGTATTATAGTAGTTATATTCTTGTATATAGGAGCAGTATTATAGTAGTTATATTCTTGTATATAGGGGCAGTATTATAGTAGTTATATTCTTGTATATAGGGGCAGTATTATAGTAGTTATATTCTTGTATATAGGAGCAGTATTATAGTAGTTATATTCTTGTATATAGGGGGCAGTATTATAGTAGTGATATTCTTGTATATAGGAGGCAGTATTATAGTAGTTATATTCTTGTATATAGGAGCAGTATTATAGTAGTTATATTCTTGTATATAGGAGCAGTATTATAGTAGTTATATTCTTGTATATAGGGGGCAGTATTCTAGTAGTTATATTCTTGTATATAGGAGCAGTATTATAGCAGTTATATTCTTGTATATAGGAGGCAGTATTATAGTAGTTATATTCTTGTATATAGGGGCAGTATTATAGTAGTTATATTCTTGTATATAGGGGCAGTATTATAGTAGTTATATTCTTGTATATAGGAGCAGTATTATAGTAGTTATATTCTTGTATATAGGGGGCAGTATTATAGTAGTTATATTCTTGTATATAGGAGCAGTATTCTAGTAGTTATATTCTTGTATATAGGGGGCAGTATTATAGTAGTTATATTCTTGTATATAGGGGCAGTATTATAGTAGTTATATTCTTGTATATAGGAGCAGTATTATAGTAGTTATATTCTTGTATATAGGGGCAGTATTATAGTAGTTATATTCTTGTATATAGGGGCAGTATTATAGTAGTTATATTCTTGTATATAGGAGCAGTATTATAGTAGTTATATTCTTGTATATAGGGGGCAGTATTATAGTAGTGATATTCTTGTATATAGGAGGCAGTATTATAGTAGTTATATTCTTGTATATAGGAGCAGTATTATAGTAGTTATATTCTTGTATATAGGAGCAGTATTATAGTAGTTATATTCTTGTATATAGGGGGCAGTATTCTAGTAGTTATATTCTTGTATATAGGAGCAGTATTATAGCAGTTATATTCTTGTATATAGGAGGCAGTATTATAGTAGTTATATTCTTGTACATAGGGGGCAGTATTATAGTAGTTATATTCTTGTATATAGGAGGCAGTATTATAGTAGTTATATTCTTGTATATAGGGGCAGTATTATAGTAGTTATATTCTTGTATATAGGAGCAGTATTATAGTAGTTATATTCTTGTATATAGGGGCAGTATTATAGTAGTTATATTCTTGTATATAGGGGGCAGTATTATAGTAGTTATATTCTTGTATATAGGAGCAGTATTATAGTAGTTATATTCTTGTATATAGGAGCAGTATTATAGTAGTTATATTCTTGTACATAGGGGGCAGTGTTATAGTAGTTATATTCTTGTATATAGGAGCAGTATTATAGTAGTTATATTCTTGTATATAGGGGGCAGTGTTATAGTAGTTATATTCTTGTATATAGGAGCAGTATTATAGTAGTTATATTCTTGTATATAGGGGCAGTATTATAGTACTTTCATAGTGAATTTTTCCATTTAAAGGCATATTGACTTATACGTTATTGTTTGATTTTTTTTTGTTTTGTTCTTTGCCTTCTTCTGGATCAATAGGGGGGGAAACAAAGTTCTAAAATGTACCTCTATCTCTTCATTCACATTATCTCCCGTCCCATTTTATCTTGATGGACATGTGTACTTTTACAGCCCGACTACGTTACTATAATACAGAGTCACTGTGGGCCCCCTACCTACCCCAGATTGCCATGGGCCCCCTTCAAGTCCAATGAACCCCAGCATCTGCCGAGGTTTACCTGGTGCTGATGCTAGCCTTGTTTCCTTTTTTTTTTTCAATCTGTTAAAGAGGTTATCCGGGATGTGACATTTTTTTATTGGGGCCTGGAAATGAAATAAACCAAAATAGCAATACTTACCTATTCTTGCACTTGGCGATCCAGCGCTGATGCTCAGGCTGCTGTTTACATACATGTAACAACTGCAGTCAATCAAAGGGATTGGCGGGGCTCAGCGGATATGTACACAAGAAAATGGGACAGCACACTGCGAACACTAATGCCACCTAAGCCACTAAATATAAATAAATATGCATTACTGCTAAATCTACTTACAATAGGGAGGTTCTTAGCGCACATTTTGATCAAATTGTGTGAGCCCACCTGCCACAACAAGGCGACCTCTGTAAGGTGGGAACATACTCTGCACATACACCCAGAACTGGGACTAAACATACATATATCTGGGGATGATAGTAACCAGCATTAAACAAAATCCCCAGGGCAGAATGGGAGGAGAGAGAGAGAGGGAGAGAGAGAGAGAGAGAGAGAGAGACAGAGAGAGAGAGAGAGAGTGAGTTCTGGGTGTATGAGCAGTATAGTGACCCACCTTATAGGGATCGCCTTGTCGTGGCAGGTGGGCTCACACAATTTGATCAAAATGTGCGCTAAGAACCTCACTATTGTAAGTAGAGAGAGATGTGATGTGATAGATTTTCCTAAAAAAGGGTAAATGAGCTCTGTAGGATTTCCAGGCAGGATATGACGACTATAGTTGTTTACGTGCCATATTACCCGGATTCTAGTTGGCGTGAAAGGGGAGATTGTCCTGGAGCCTCCAACATTAAAATGTCACCACCCTATTCCGACCATATTTTACCAGCTGCGGTATTATTTAGGCACTGTTATGTTTTCACTGTGTACAATTATTATATAGGCACAGTATGGCAGTTTATATGGGGCTGTATGGTGGTATTATATGGGTATTATTTTGCACTATTAGTTGGACACTGTATGGCCATGTTATATGAGCATTAATGTGAGCACTCTATGGCACTGGCAGTATTATGAGCACAGTATGGCAGTATTATGTAAGCACCATATAGTGGTATCACATGTGCACTCTATGGGGGTAATATTTAAGTGTTGCACAGCACAATTATTTACTATGTGAGCACTATATGGAACTTTTATTTGGTCAATATTATGGCAGAATTACACTTTATTTATTACCTAACAAAAAGGTTGTAGTAGTGGACCCCACACGTCTTGTCCAAGGGCCTCCACAAACATTCATCAGGAATTAGCTAAATGCAAAATGAAAAATTCTAGTGCATCGCCACCTGGTGGTCAATATTATATTTCTTTTTTGTTAAAAAAATTAACTCTTGATTTTGTTTTCACAGTCTTACCCTCAACTTCATCACCCCCTTCGAGCAGCGGTCAGTATTTTTTTGAACCCTTTACAGACTACCCAGTCCATTTTTTTCCCATCATGCCAATATCTTAATATTTTACCGCTCCTCCCTATTCATTAGTGTGTATTGCGAGCTTCACTCTAATCTGGATTCTTCTGCTATTGTTGTAAATTCTATCCTGATATTAGTTTTCCAGGTACAACAGGTTCTACGTCACCAAATACAGCAGGGCCACATGGCGGTAATTTTTTTATCATTTCATCTCAATAGGACATCTGCTTCGGCAAACTTGACAATGCCAGAGAACATATAGTTACAGGCAACCAATCTAATGCACAAAATGCATAATATGATTATAGGACAGCCCAATAAAGAATATGTGTGCAGCGCCATCAAGTGGTCGTTGGATTATCAAATATTGTTTCCTAAATGTATAGGATTGCAGCAAGAAAACAAGTGCTAGAAGCAGAGCAGGATATAAGGGACTATTGCCCTGGGGCCTCAGGCTCCTGAAAGTCATCCTGGACATACACCATGGTGCCATGGTATTTTTTTAGGCACTGTGTAGCCCCTCTGTGTGCACTGTATGGCACGTTTTATGTATATAGTCCTATGATGTAGGTACTGTAATTTTATTTGCCACTAACCCCATCGTAATATCAGACACACACAATTTCTAATTTCATAGGAAACCATTTGATCTAGGTTTTTAGAGTGGGGGGTTTATATGGGCACAGTATGGCACACATGGATGAGGAAATTAAATGTGCTGTAAATTAACTCTTTATATTCACTTCACAGGTTCAACTACAGCATCAACACCAATAGGTCAGTGATTCTATTAACCCTTCCCGGACCTCCCAGTCCACTTCACTCCTATCATGTCCATATCTTATTATTTCACTGCTCCTCCTCATATGTTTTTTGCAAGATTCATTTTAATCCAAAATTTTCTCTTTATATTTATTTTCCAGGTACAACAAGTTCAACTTCTCCAACCACAGGTTAGTCATTGTCCTAATCGTAGATCCCTAGGGACCATTTACACAGGGGAGCCTTAGATGTGTGCAACCGGTGTGGTCTTTAATGAAGGAGGAGCCACTGGTCCCGATGCCCGGGGTACCCAGAATTTGGACACTGATCCTACAATTGGTGCCCAAATTTAAGGAAAGGAAGCTGTACAGACGGAAGCTTTATCCTCTAGTTATTTAATTGGGCGGTGTTATTTGGGCGCTGTATGATTATATTACTTGGGCACTATATGGTATGCCATAAGAGAGGGGGCATTCATAGAGGGTTCTACACAGGGTGAAACCAACCTAAGGCCGGCCCTGCATTTACAGATAAGTAGTTGGACATATTTTATAAATATTTTCTATTAAATGCATTTTTAAGTTCCAGTGTGCGGCGCCTCCTGGTGGTCATTGGTTTACTGCATTCTTTTGCTTGTGCATCCCGTTATATTTCTTCCCTAGTGAATTATGAGTTATATATTGTACCCATACAGCAAATAATGAAAGAACAGTATATAGGTTGAAAAATTATATGAAATTTTTATGAGAGAACAAATAAAAATTATGAGTGTAGCGCCATCTGGTGGTCATTGATTTGCTCCATTTTTGTTCTGTAAATTAATTCTGTATATTTGTTTCACAGGTTCAACCACAGTATCAACTTCAAGTAGCGGTCAGTGATTTTTTTTAACCCCTTTAACAACTTCCAGCCCACATCACCCCCCATCGTATCAATATGGTATTATTTTACTGCTTCTCAGCATAATCCTAAAATCTCTCTTTGTATTTCTTTTCCAGGTACAACAAGTTTGACTTCTCCAAGTACAGGTCAGCTATTCTATTACTCATAGATCTCTAGGGACCATTTACAATAAGTAATTGGACATATTTTATACATATTTTATGCATTTTTAAGTTAATGTGTGCAGCGCCTCCTGGTGGTTATTGGATTCCTGCAATCTTTTGCTTGGGCTACCCTTTATAATCCTTCCCGGACCTCCTAGTCAACTTCACTCCCATCATGGCCATATCTTATTGTTTTACTGCTCCTCCTCATATGTTTTGTGCAAGATTCATTTTAATCCTAAATTCTCTCATTATATTTCTTTTCCAGGTACAACAAGTTCAACTTCACCAACTACAGGTCAGTCATTGTCCTACTCATAGATCTATAGGGACCATTTACACAGGGAGAGCCTTAGGAGGAGCATCCGGTGTAGTCTTTAAAGAAGGGGGCACCACTGGTCCCGATGCCCTGAGCATTTAGTGTTTGCACCCCACAATTGGTGCCAATATCTCTGAAAAGGAAGCGGCACAGACTGCAGCTATATCTTCTAGTTTGATAACTGGGCAGTGTTATTTGGGCACTGTATTATTGTATTATTTGGGCACTATACAGTATGCCATAAGAGAGGGGGCATCCATAGAGGGTTCTACACAGGGTACAACCAACCTAAGGCCGGCCCTGCATTTACCGATAAGAAATTGGACATATTTTATATATATTTACTATTAAATGCATTTAAGTTCCAGTGTGCAGCGCCTCCTGGTGGTCATTGGTTATTAGTTTGTTTCATTCTTGTTCAGTATATTAACCCTTTATGTTTGTTCCACAGGCTCAACCACAGCATCAACTCCAAGTAGCGGTCAGTAATTTTCTTAACCCCTTCAACACCTTCGAGACCACATCACCCTCCATCGTATCAATATGGTATTATTTTACTTCTACTCCGTTTAATACTAAATTCTCTTTTTGTATTTATTTTCCAGGTACAACAAGTTTGACTTCTCCAAGTACAGGTCAGCTATTCTATTACTCATAGATCTCTAGGGACCATTTACAATAAGTAAATGGACATATTTTATACATATTTTATGCATTTTTAAGTTCCTGTGTGCAGCGCCTCCTGGTGGTTGTTGGATTATTGCACTCTTTTGCTTGTGCTACCCTTTATACTTTCTCCTATTGAATTATGAAGTACATATGACATACAGCAAAATTAAACAACAGTATATAGTTTTAAAAATTACATGAAATAATTATGATAAAGTTCAAATGAAGAATATAAGTGCATCGCCACCTGGTGGTCATTGGTTTGTTCCATTTTTGTTTAGTAAACTCTACGTATTCGTTTCACAGGCTCAACCACAGTATCAACTTCAAGCACCGGTCAGTAATTCTACCCTTTCCAGACTTCCCAGTCTGCTTCACTCTCATCATGCTGATATTTTACCGCTCGTCTCTACTCATACTGTGTATTGCGAGTTTCACTGTTATATGGATCTTTCTGCTTTTGTTGTAAATTCATTCCTTATATTTATTTTCCAGGTACAACAAATTCTACGTCACCAAATACAGGTCAGTCCTTCTCTTACTCATAGATCTCTAGACTTGGGGTCCACGCACTATAAAAGACCTGACACCATTGTGTCTTCTAAGAAATAAACATGGAGCCGAGGATAGATCCTCTCTATAATCCCAAGAGTTATTTTTTTCTTTTTTACAAGTGGATGTATCAGGGCCATGGACATGCAGACGTTCCAGGCTCACTTGACATATGCCACTTATTAGCCAATCACATGACAAGTACAGATGTTAAATTGTCACATGATTGGCTTAAAAGCCTATTTTTCAACCCTAATTTGCATAGGTATGAAAGATTTTTGGGCACTGAACGTCCTCATACACCGATATAGAATAGAGAAAAAACTGCCCTTAATATTATAATGTAGCGGATTCAAAATGTGTGCAGCGCCACCTGGTGGTCATTAGTTTACCGCATGTATATCTATCTATCTCTCTATATATATATATAGTTTTTTTAATATACTAGTATACACACTTACTATTTAATTATTGTACATGATGAATCATATGTGTGCAGTGCCATCTAGTGGTCGTTGGTTAATTCAGTGACTCTTATAACCCTTCCCGGACCTCCCAGTCCACTACACTCCCATCATGTCAAGATCTTATTATTTTACTCCTCCTCCTCCTCCTCATATGTTTTGTGCGAGATTTGCTTTAATCCTAAATTCTCTCTTTATATTTATTTTCCAGGAACAACAAGTTCAACTTCACCAACTACAGGTCAGTCCTTGTCTTTCTCTGACTCATATATCTCCAGGGACCATTTACACAGGGGAAGCCTTAGGTGTCTGCAACCGATATGGTCACTAATGAAGGGAGCACAACTGGCCCCCGATGCTCTGAGCAACCAGAATTTACAACCCAACCCCACAATTGGTGCCCAAATTTATGGAAAGGCAGCTGCGAAGACTGAAGCTATATCCTCTAGTTTATTAACTGGGCAGGATTATTTGGGCACTGTATGATTGCATTATTTCGGCACTATATGGTATGCCATAGGAGAGGGGGCATCCAAATACGGTTCTGCACAGGGTACAACCAAACTAAGCCCGATCAGCATTTACAGACTAGAAGTTGGACATATTTTATAAATATTTACTATTAAATGCATTTTTAAGTTCCAGTGTGCGGCGCCTCCTGGTGGTCATTGGTTTACTGCATTCTTTTGCTTGTGCATCTCTTTATATTTTTCCTTATTGATTTGAGTTATATATTGCACACATATAAAATAAAAGAATGGTATATAGGTTAAAAAATTACATGAAATAAATATGATAAAGACCAAATGAAGAATATGAGTGCAGCGCCACCTGGTGGTCATTGGTATGTCCCATTTATGTTCAGTAAATTAACTCTTTCATTTCACAGGCTCAACCACAGCATCAACACCAAGCAGCGGTCAGTAATTCTCTTAACCCCTTCCACACCTTCCAGCCCACATCACACTCATCGTATTACTATGGTCTTATTTTACTGTTACTCAGTTTAATCCTAAATTCTCTCTTTATATTTGTTTTTCAGGTACAACAAATTCAACTTCTCCAAGTACAGGTCAGCCATTCTCTTACTCATAGATCTCTAGGGGCCATATACAATGAGTATTTGAACATAGTTTATACATATTTAATATTAAATGTATTTTAACTTTCTGTGTGCAGCGCCTCCTGGTGGTCATTGGATTACTGCAATCTTTTGCCTGTGCATCGGTTTACAATTTCTCCTACACAATTATGCAGTTTATTTTGTACCCATAAATATACAGCAAAATAAAAGAACGGTCTATAGGTTAAAAAATTACATGAAATAATTATAATGAAAACCTAATAAGGAATATGAGTGCAGCGCCACCTGGTGGCCATTGGTTTGTTAGATTTGTGTTCAGTAAATTAACTCTTACGCTTAGCACGCTCAACAGCATGAACTCCAAGCACCGGTCAGTAATTCTATTAACCCTTTCCAGACTTCCAAGTCCACGTCACTCCCATCATGCTGATATTTTACTGCTCCTCTCTACTCATACTGTGTATTGCGAGCTTCACTGTAATTTTGATCTTTCTACTATTGTTGTAAATTCAATCCTAATATTTATTTTCCAGGTACAACAAATTCTACGTCACCAAATACAGGTCAGTCCTTCTCTTACTCATCAATCTCTAGACTTGGGGTCCACACACTATAAGGCTGGGTTCACACGTGGCGGAATTTCACTTAAATTCCGCTGCGGACACTCCGCAGCGTTAATCCGCAGCGGAGCCGTTTCTCCATTGACTTCCACTTTAATTTAGCAGTGTTCGTTTAGACGATGCGTAAAATTCCGCTGCGGAGCATAGGCTGCGGAGCGGAATTTGGTGTCCGCAGCATGCTCTGTCTGTTGCGGAGCAGTGGCGGACTCATGGCGGAATTTCTCCATTGACTTCAATGGAGATTCTAATTTCCGCAATGAAGTCCGCAGCTGTCATGCACATGTTGTGTGTGCTGCGGATGCGTCTTGCTTTTTTAACTTGACATTTCTTCATTCTGGCTGGACCTATGTATTTCTAGGTCTACAGCCAGACTGAGGAAGTCAATGGGGCTCCCGTAATGACGGGAGCGTTGCTAGGAGACGTCAATAAATAGTCACTGTCCAGGGTGCTGAAAGAGTTAAGCGATCGGCAGTAACTGTTTCTGCACCCGGGACAGTGACTACCGATCCCAATATACAGCTATCTGTAAAAAAAAATGAAGTTCATACTTACCGAGAACTCCCTGCTTCTGTCTCCAGTCCGGCCTCCCAGGATGACGTTTCAGTCTAAGTGACGGCTGCAGCCAATCACAGGCCAATCACAGGCTGCAGCGGTCACATGGACTGCCGCGTCATCCAGGGAGGTCGGGCTGGATGCCGAAGGAGGGACGCGTCACCAAGACAACGGGCGGTAAGTATGAATTTCTTTGACTTTCACAAGGGAAAGTGCTGTCCCTTCTCTCTATCCTGCACTGATAGGG
The DNA here is from genome assembly GCF_050947455.1 of Rhinoderma darwinii. NCBI lineage: Eukaryota > Metazoa > Chordata > Amphibia > Anura > Rhinodermatidae > Rhinoderma > Rhinoderma darwinii. The sequence goes on along the minus strand of NC_134694.1, from coordinate 111,843,665 downwards.
AGAAGGGAAGTACTTTTACCGCAGTCCGCAGCAGCTAGTCCGCATCAATTTACTGCACATTTTGTGCAGATCCGCAGCAGAATCTGCAACGCAGATTCTGTGCGGCATTGATGCGGACAGTTGCGGAGGAAATCCGCCACGTGTGGTCATGCCCTAAAAGACCTGACACCATTGTGTCTCCTATCACATAAACATGGAGCCGTGGATAGATCCTCTCTATAATCCCAAGAGTTGTATTTTCTATTTTACAAGTGGATGTATCAGGGCCATGGACATGCAGAAGTTCAAGGCTCACTTGACATATGCCACTTATTAGCCAATCACTTGTTAAATAGAGACGTTCGACTGTCAGATAATTGGCTTAAAAGCCTAATTTTCAACTCTAATTTGCATAGGTAAGAAAGATTTTTTGGCATTGAATATCCTCATAGACCAACATAGAATAGAGAAAAAACTGCATTAATATTATAATGCAGCTAATTAAGAATATGTGTACAGCGCCACCTGGTCATCATTAGTTTATTTTAGGGATATCAATATCTATCTATATAGATCTACTGTATATATACAATATCCAAAAATGGCGACAGCACACTGCGAACACTAATGCCACCTAAGCCACTAAATATGCATTGCTGCTGAATCTACTTACAATAGGGAGGTTCTTAGCGCACATTTTAATCAAATTGTGTGAGCCCACCTGCCACGACAAGGCGATCCCTATAAGGCGGGTCACTATACTGCTCATACACCCAGAACTCTCTCTCTCTCTCTCTCTCTCTCTCTCTCTCTCTCTCTCTCTCTCTCTCTCTCTCTCTCTCTCTCTCTCTCTCTCTCTCTATATATATATATATATATATATATATATTTATTTTTACTAGTATGCACACATACTATTTAATTATTGTACATAATTAATCATATTTGTGCAGTGCCATCTAGTGGTCATTGGTTTATTTAGTGATTCTTTTAACCCTTCCCCGACCTCCCAGTCCACTTCGCTCCCATCGTGTTACTATCCTATTATTTTACTGCTCCTCCTCATATATTTTGTGTAAGATTCACTTTAATTTGAAATTCTCTCTTTATATTTATTTTCCAGGTACAACAAATTCAACATCATCAACTACAGGTCAGTCCTTTTCTTACTCATAGATCTCTAGGGACCATTTACACAGGGGGGAGCCTTAGGTGTCTGCAACCGGTGTGGTCACTTATAAAGAGTGTGCCATTGGTGAATAATATGAGTGCAGCGCCACCTGGTGGTGATTGGTTTGGTCCATTCTTTTTGAGTAAATTAACTCTTTATATTCGTTTCACAGGCTCAACTACAGCATCAACGCCAAGTAACGGTCAGTAATTCTCTTAACCCCATCCACACCTTCCAGCCCACATCACACTCATCGTATTACTATGGTCTTATTTTACTGCTACTCAGTTTAATCCTAACTTCTCTCTTTATATTTATTCTTCAGGTACAACAAGTTCAACTTCTCCAAGTACAGGTCAGCTATACTCTTACTCATAGATCACTAGGGGCCATATACAATGAGTATTTGAACATAGTTTATAAATATTTAATATTAAATGTATTTTAACTTTCTGTGTGCAGCGCCTCCTGGTGGTCATTGGATTACTGCAATCTTTTGCCTGTGCATAGCTTTACAATTTCTCCTACACAATTATGCCGTTTATTTTGTACCCATAAATATACAAAATAAAAGAACGTTATATAGGTTAAAAAATTACATGAAATAATTATAATGAAAACCTAAAAAAGAATATGAGTGCAGCGCCACCTGGTGGCCATTGGTTTGTTACATTTGTGTTCAGTAAATTAACTCTTACGCTTAGCACGCTCAACAACAGCATCAACTCCAAGCACCGGTCAGTAATTTTATTAACCCTTTCCAGGCTTCCAAGTCCACGTCACTCCCATCATGCTGATATTTTACCGCTCGCCTCTACTCATACTGTGTATTGCGAGCTTCACTGTAACTTTGATCTTTCTACTATTGTTGTAAATTCATTCCTTATATTTATTTTCCAGGTACAACAAATTCTACGTCACCAAATACAGGTCAGTCCTTCTCTTACTCATAGATCTCTAGACGGGGTCCACGCACTATAAAAGACCTGACACCATTGTGTCTCCTATCACATAAACATGGACCCGAGGATAGATCCTCTCTATAATGCCAAGTTATATTTTCTTTTTTACAAGTGGATGTATCAGGGCCATGGACATGCAGACGTTCCAGGCTCACTTGACATATGCCACTTATTAGCCAATCACTTGGCAAATAGAGACATTCGACTGTCACATGATTGGCTTAAAAAGCCTAATTTTCAACTCTAATTTGCATCGGTAAGAACGATTTTTGGGCATTGAACGTCCTCATAGACCAACATAGAATAGAGAAAAAACGTCATTAATATTATAATGTAGCTAATTAAAAATATGTGTACAGCGCCACCTGGTGGTCCCTATACTGCTCATACACCCAGAACTATCTATCTATTTATCTATCTATCTATCTATCTATCTATCTATCTATCTATCTATCTATCTATCTATCTATCTATCTATCTATATATATATATATATATATATATATATATATATATATATATATATTTATACTAGTATGCATTATTGTACATAATGGATCATATTTGTGCTGTGCCATCTAGTGTTCATTGGTTTATTTAGTGATTCTTTTAACCCTTCCCCGACCTCCCAGTCCACTTCGCTCCCATCGTGTAACTATCCTATTATTTTACTGCTCCTCCTCATATGTTTTGTGCAAGATTCACTTTAATTTGAAATTCCCTCTTTATATTTATTTTCCAGGTACAACAAATTCAACTTCACCAACTACAGGTCAGTCCTTTTCTTACTCGTAGATCTCTAGGGACCATTTACACAGGGGGAGACTTAGATGTCTGCAACCGGTGTGGTCACTAATAAAGAGTGTGCCATTGGTGAATAATATGAGTGCAGCGCCACCTGGTGGTCATTGGTTTGGTCCACTCTTGTTTAGTAAATTAACTCTTTATATTCGTTTCACAGGCTCAACCCCAGTATCAACTCCAAGTAACGGTCAGTAATTCTCTTAACCCCTTCCACACCTTCCAGCCCTCATCACTCCCATTATACCAATATTTTACTGCTACTTGTGATTTGCACTACATCTCGTTCCTTCTACTTGTATTTTGAATTCTCTCTTTATTTTCCAGGTTCAACAATTTCTACTTCACTAAGTACCGGTCAGTAATTCTCTTACTTATCAATTATATAGACTTGGGGTCATTTATATACATAATAAACAACATTTTCCATCCACATGTATTATATGGTATCTATGGCATACATATAATACAAGAAAACAATGGTTTAAAGGTTTCCAGTGTAGATCATTTATATGCTACATGGTTTTATAATGGAGCGTAAATAAAGAACGTGTCTGCAGCGCCACCTAGCGACCATTGATTTATTGCATTTGTTTGTTTATTACATTTACCCACATTAAAAAAAGAGATTATAGTATATAGGTTTACTGTATCATTAATGTAAATATTACATGATGTCATTATGATATAGATTATAGACCAACTAAAGAATATGTCTGCAGCGCCATCTAGTGGTCATTGGTTAAAACAATTTTGTTTTTATTTCACTGCATCTTTCTACCCAATGTGGTCAATTACCAAAGTAGCAAAAATGCAGCGACTTCAGTACATGTGAATTTACCCTTAATTATTGGTTCTCTGCTTCTGTCCATTTCACATGAACTGCAAGCAATGGTCAGTATTTCTATTAACCCTTTTTCGGACCTATTATTTTATGTCTGAAAATCTTTGAGATTCATCTAAGTCATTCTACTGAGTTGTCTATTTTGTACAATGGCTTTTGCTACAAGACTCCGCTGACAATAAGCTGATCACAAAGTGCCCTGCTGCTAGTAATCCCAGCAATCAGCTGCAATCCAGGAGGGACCGGGCAGCAAGTGTCTAATTCCCCTGCAGCGCCACCACAGGGGAAATAAAGCATTACACAGTTCTCATTGAACTCAATGTGCTGTCTGTGTAATGCACGGCCAAGCCAGGTCCCCTAAACCGAGAGACACTCTGGCTAATAGATCATGATCAGGAATGGGGGACCCCCCTCTATTACCTCAGAATGCCCTATGGGATTTATAAACATAAAACTCTTTAATTCTCTAATTTTCCAGGTACAACAGTTTCTACTTCACCGCGTACAGGTCAGTCCTTCCCTTACTCATAGATTATGGGTATTTGGCCACATTCTCATAATTATAGCCAAAGTGCCTCCATTAACAGTGCCAACAGTGTGCCTCATAAAGAATAATGACTGTGCCCAACATAAACAGTACTAACGATTTGCCGAATGGCAACAAATACTTTGTCTTCAGGGGTACATAGGGCAAAGGCTGGCCACTGGGGGTATACTATACGAGGCACCTGGGATATACTATGCTAGGCACTGGGGATATACTATGCTGGGCACTGGGATATACCATGCTGGGCACATCTTATATACAAGGCAGGGAGTCTGGGATATACTATGCTTGGCACTGGGGTATACTATGCTGGGCACTGGGGAATACTATGCTGGGCACTGGGGATATACTATGCTGGGCACTGGGGAATACTATGCTGGGCACTGGGGAATACTATGCTGGGCACTGGGGAATACTATGCTGGGCACTGGGGATATACTATGCTGGGCACTGGGGAATACTATGCTGGGCACTGGGGATATACTATGCTGGGCACTGGGGTATACTATGCTGGGCACTGGGGAATACTATGCTGGGCACTGGGGAATACTATGCTGGGCACTGGGGATATACTATGCTGGGCACTGGGGATATACTATGCTGGGCACTGGGGATATACTATGCTGGGCACTGGGGTATACTATGCTGGGCACTGGGGATATACTATGCTGGGCACTGGGGTATACTATGCTGGGCACTGGGGATATTCTATGCTGGGCACTGGGGTATACTATGCTGGGCACCTGGGATATACCATGCTGGGAACTAGGGGTATATTATGCTGGGCACCTGGGGTATACTATGCTGGGAACTGGGGAATACTATGCTGGACATCTGGGATATAATATGCTGGGCACCTATTAGATACAAGGCAGGGCACCTGGGATATACTATGCTGGACACTGGAGGTATACAATGCCTGGCACAGGGGATATACTATACTGGGCACTTGGGATATACTATACTGGGCACTTGGGATATACTATACTGGGCACTTGGGATATACTATACTGGGCACTTGGGATATACTATACTGGGCACTTGGGATATACTATACTGGGCACTTGGGATATACTATACTGGGCACTTGGTATATACTATACTGGGCACTGGGGAAAAATATATAATGCTGGGCTCTGGGGATATACAATGCTGGTCACTGGGGAAATAATATGCTGGGCACCTGTGATATAGACACTGGGCACTGGAGATGTACTATGCTGGGAACCCGGGATATACTAAACTGGGCATTGGGAATATTTTCTGCTGGGTATAGCAGATCTATTATACTGCGCACTAGAAATATGTAATGTTCTGGCACCTGGGATACTTTACGCTGGGTACAGGGGATCTATTCTGGGCACTGGGGATATAATATACTGGGCATAGGGGATATACTTTGCTGGCACCTGCAATTTATTATGTTCTGCTCTGGCGATATATTGTTTTGTCTTTATGTATCCAGAACATTTTATCGTTTTAGAATATTCTTTAAAGAATATAACAAAGCTGTGTATGGTATTATTGTATATTGTATTCCACTCCGGCTATCCTGTATAAAATATATCTGTAAGAATATTTGTAAATCATCTGCTGTATCTGCTAGTACTCATTGTAATTGAACTACATCAGTCATAATAGACAATATTAGTGACCTTGCAGGCATTGGTTGCCCCAAAAATATTGTCAGCCAGCAGATGGCGCCGTCTGTCATTGCTGCCAGTTCTATTGGTCTGGAGAGCGTTCTATGTCTTAGAGAAGTTGGTTCATATTTTTTTTCCTTTACTTGCCTTTTATGAAATGTCAATCAGATGTGTCCTAATAGTCAGGTCAAACAGGGGACCCCCGACAAAGAAATTACATTAAAGGGGTTCTCCGCTTTTTACAATCCCTTTTTCGTTAAATAAACAAGTCCAACAGCACTAGTCACCCAGCTTTCCCAGATTCCAGAATGACAAACCTGCCTAATTATGCAGAGATACACTTCTACTCCTGTATTACCGCATACCTAGGAAAATTTATTTTTCAGAAGTCTAGGAAAGCTGGGTGACAACTTCTATGGGAGCTGTAAAGAAGGAAATATTGGTTGTCATACAGCTTTTCCAGAAGTGGAGGGGATACTCAATAAATCATGTTCGTCTATGAGAATGAATATTGACTACATTTACTTTGTCTGCACCAGAAGTTTGCCGATAATCGGATAAAGTATGAAGTTATGGGACTAGGATTGCTCAAACTCCTTGTTTTCACAGTAATGTGATCTATTCCCTTTCTATTAATCTGATTACCCGCTGACGCTGCCGTCCTGCTCAGACCTGTCGTTCAGGGTGATCATTTAGGGCGTGAATTGAAATAAAAGACATTTGCTGGACATGAGCCAGGATTACACATAAGAACTGCGAACGTAAAACTAACCGCACTCAATAGAAATGTCCTGCTGAGCCACAATCATTATTCCAGCCCAAGTATTAGGGGACTGTGAGGTCAGATTACTGGTTTCATCTCATTGCTTGAAGGGATTGTTCACTTTGGATGATCTTTTTTCATTAGGTCTATTGACGAGGTATGGTTCTGATTTATAGAGGTCTGTGCTATCCGAATGCAGTGAACCAGATAGACCGACAGTGCCATCCAGAAAGATCCCCCATAAATAGAGACAGACAGACAGTGCCTCTATAAGCAGTTCCTGCCTCTGTATATGGGGAGTAGGGAGCTGTGCCTGAAACTGTATATGGGGAGTATGGAGGTGTCTCACACTGTATATGGGGAGTAGGGAGGTGTATCTCACACTGTATATGGGGAGTAGGGAGGTGTGTCTCACACTGTATATTGGGAGTAGGAAGCAGTGGTGGACACTGTATGTGACGAGTAGGGAGCCGTTTCTGACACTGTATATGGGGAGTAGGGAGGTGTGTCTCACACTGTATATGGGGAGTAGGAAGCAGTGGTGGACACTGTATATGACGAGTAGGGAGCCGTTTCTGACACTGTATATGGGGAGTAGGGAGCAGTGGTGGACATTGTATATGAGGAGTAGGGAGCAGTGGTGGACATTGTATATGAGGAGTAGAGAGCTGTGTCTCACATTGTATATGAGGAGTAGGGAGCTGTGTCTCACATTGTATATGGGGAGTAGGGAGCTGTGTCTGACACTGTATATTGGGAGTGAAAAACGGTGTCTGCCTGTAAAGGATCTGCCAGGCACAACTTCTGTGTACACGCCCATAGGTAATCAGTCTGCACCTGAGTCTATGTCTCTGAGACTGACTCCATCTTCCACCACTCAGGATGGCAGGCTTAGGAGTGGGAGAGCCTATCGCAGTCTGGCCAGACGGAGCTAGCTCCCGCCCTCTGTCTATTTATACCTGCCTTTCCTGTTCCTCCTTGGCTTGTGATTATGTAATGATGGGGGTAGGGAAACGGACAAGTGAGCCCTAATCTACCCGCCACTCTGTCCCTGCCTACTTGCAACGACCCGCCCTAGGCGACGGGGTACAACTGGGCGGCGGTCCCTATGCTCAGTAAGTGCACGAGACAAACAGACAAGGGTACACAAAGCTAAGGGAAATGGGGCAGTTGCCCACGGCAACACCGTGAGCAACAAGAGTGGTGAACGAGCCGAGTCAAACCAGGAGTGAACGAGGTACCAAACGCAGAGCAGGAGAGTAGTCAGTAAGCCAGGGTCAGTATGGAGCAGGATCAAATAGTTAGAAGCTGTAGCTGGGCCAGGAAACCACACGAGAACAATCACAAGCAAAGGAGGAACAGGAAAGGCAGGTATAAATAGACAGAGGGCGGGAGCTAGCTCCGTCTGGCCAGGCTGTGATAGGCTCTCCCGCTCCTAAGCCTGCCAGCCTGAGTGGTGGAAGATGGAGTCAGTCTCAGAGACATAGACTCAGGTGCAGACTGATTACCTATGGGTGTGTACACAGAAGTTGTGCCTGGCAGATCCCTTACACTGCCACTGTATATGGAGATTATGGAGCTGTGTCTGATACTGTGTATGGCAAGTAGGGAGCTGTATCTAACACAGGATATGGAGATTAGGAGCTATGTCTGACACTGTATATGGGAAGTAGGGAGCTCATCTAAAACTGTATATGGGGAGTAGGAAGCTGTGTCTGACTCTGTATATGGGGAGTAGGGAGCTGTGTCTGACACTGTATATGGGGAGTAGGGAGCTGTGTCTCACACTGTATATGGGGAGTAGGGAGCTGTGTCTCACACTGTATATGGGGAGTAGGGAGCTGTGTGTCACACTGTATATGGGGAGTAGGGAGCTGTGTGTCACACTGTATATTCGGAGTAAAGAACTGTGGCTGACACTATATGGTAATTAGGGAGCTGTATCTGACACCATATATGGAGATTAAGAGCTATGCCTGACACTGTATATGGGGAGTAGAGAGGCCATCTGAAACTGTATATGGGGAGTAGGGAGCTGTGTCTGACACAGTATAAGGGGAGTAGAGAGGCCATCTGAAACTGTATATGGGGAGTAGAGAGCTGTGTCTGACACTGTATATGGGGAGTAGGAAGCTCATTTGACACTGTATATGGGGAGTAGGGAGCTGTAACTTACACTGTATATAGGGAGTAGGGAGCAGTGTCTGACACTGTATATGGGGAGTAGCGATCTGTCCCTGACACTGTATATGGGGAGTAGGGAGCTGTAACTTACACTGTATGTAGGGGAGTAGGGAGCTGTGGCTGACACTGTATATGGTGAGTAGGGAGCTGTGGCTGACACTGTATATGGGGAGTAGCGAGTTGTGGTTAAAACAGTATATGGGGAGTGGGTTTTTGGTAGGCACTGTGTGAGGTGCTCCAACTGTCACTTAATTTGTAACTTGCACTGTTGAGGGGAGGGGGAAGACAATCCGGCCGAGTGATAATCCTTGTGGATGGCCATATTGGTGGTCACTTAGATTTCCCATTAACAGATATAAATGGAAAGTCAAATAAATAGATCAATGAAAAAAACATTTAATCCATACTTGCCAACAGCAAAAGGGACGTGGTCTATGTAAATTTTTAATTAAAAAGAGCTCTCCCAGATGGAACAGAAATGATTACATGTTACATAACGTATTCAGAATAATAATAACTGCTTTACATGGCCAGCAGGATTCAATAACATTGAGTAACATCCATATCATTTTTTATTTTAATAGGAACAACTGTGAAACTTACAGAGACACCAACATCAAACAGTAAGAACATAAATTCTCATTTTCCTCATTTCATTCCGTTTTTATACGGAGAACTCTGTCAAATTTACCTCAGGGATTTACTTATTTGAATGGCGAATATGGATTGCAAAAATACATTTTAGTGGAGTTCGCCTTTAAATATTGGTAAAATGTATGTAAACATAAAATTGCCCTCTCCACCATAGTCTTTGCTTTACCACTGGCCTGCAATATTCCGAAGTAGAGCCAAATTTTGCAATGCACAATGTGAATGATGAGTTGATATCTTCGCTGCAGTTTCTCATTTGCATGCCTCCAGGTAATATTACTGTAGGACTGTTAAAAAAAAAAATAGTGACAACTCTCCTGAGCGCCATCTTGGTGGTACTCATTTTGTTGGTCAAACCCAATCTCCCACCCCACACAGCACTGAAGGGGGCAGAACTCCATACCAAATAGGATTGAATGTAGTTCCAAGTTGCAAAGCATCATGGTCCCAAATTTTATGTGCAACATAAACCCAATATGTAGGGATCAAGATTTGTAGAGGCCCCTGAGCAAAGCATGTGTGAGCCCTCCCCTATAATAATATTAATAATATAATAAAATTTGTGCCATAGTGCTACTACAAGACATCATACATGGTCAAATAATAGTACCACACAACGCCCACATAATAGTGCCACACAGTGCCAAAAAAACTACAACAGTTTGAAAAACAGTAATACGCATCAAACTAAAAAAAATTTAAAAAAATGTTGGAAAACCCATCCTTGCCCCTTCTGGGCATTATACCATTATTATATACTTGTATGGTCATAGGCTGAGGGTGGCATTGGTCATTTCTGAGACATCTTGGCATCTATATTGCCAGAGTTTTTTATTTGGCGCCTTGTATTTGTACCAAGCCCATATTCAGTCAATCGACCTGCTCCCACCGTACTACCAGGCACTTCATATTTTGTGGCCCTCACAACCTATGACCATATATGACTGTATATAGGACTGTATATAGGATCTGCTGTAATGTATTCATATCCGCCTTCATTCATTGAGCTTTGTGTCTTCTTCACACTACAGAACCACTTATTACTACGACCACAACCAGGGCACCAGGTAAGCAGATTTTATACAGGGGAACTACGGAAGCACTTCCTACAAGAGAGAGGACATTGACCTCATCCTTCCCAATTCTCCACCCTAACTTTTCAAATGAGCGTAGGTAGATAATGGCTTTCAGAGACTTCTGGCACCACTTATCTCCAGGAGAAACAATAGGATCAACCATGGAAAATCACTCAACGTTTTCTAAGTTTAAGGGTCCTATTACACCGCCCAACGTGGGCCGTGTAGACGAGCGCCAATCAATGGGACAGCTCGTTGACCGGCGCTCGTTTTCTCCTTTCACAAGGAGCAATGATTGCTTATGTATAGGGACGAGTGCTCGTTACTCCGATCGCTTGTCCCCATAAATTGTCATGATGTAGGCAGCGCATCTCCCTGTTTACACAAGGAGATGTGCTGACGACAACGATAATATTTCATGCTGCATATAAGAGCAGATGAACGAGTGTTTGCCCAATCATTGGCCCGTGTAATAGGGCCTTAGGGATATGTCCACCTTTGGAATCAATTTTTAAATTGTTTCAAAGCATCGAAAATAAAAAATGAAAAAATGAAAAAATGAAAAATCTCCTGACGTTTTGTGTATACAGCTCCTATTCAGACCTATGTGTCTCCATGGTTACAGACTACAGACAAACCCTATGTAGTCTGATCTACCATGTTATTATTCCCCGGAATAGTAGTAAATAAATTATATCTAGAAATACTCATATACACAAGTGTTAATTTTTTTTATATTTCTTTGCAGCACCTTCCTCGGGACTTCCAGTCTATGGCATTATACTCATTGCCTTCTTCTCGGCAGTTGTCTTTATTGGTATTATTGTGGGACTATGCTTCTGCTTTAGCATCGTAAGTAGTTTTGGGAATTAAAGTGATTGCTTCAGTACAAACATTGACAGCTGACGTTAGGATAAGTCACCTATGCCCAATTGGTGGGGGTCAGAGCAATGTGACCGTTGATGATCTCCATACGAAGTGGCAGAGGCACTAAGAAAGTCTTGCGCCACTGTCTCCTATCAGTACATTACTAAATTCTGACTGCCTGCATCCACCACTAGAGGGAGCTTAGGAGCTTAATGCAGACAGATTTACTACTGAGTTCAATGGGAGCTGTATAAATTTATATGCAGTAAGCTCCACTGCTCCCCCTAGTGGAGAGGGGATGAATAAGGCAAAACACAAAGCCAAAATAATGAATAACCCTTCAAACTATATAAAAATCAAATGCAAAGTAAATTGAATATAGCTCTAATAATCCTGCTCCTGCCACCCTACACTCAGGAGTATATAATAGTGTATAGCAGATCCATTGATTCACTGTTATGTATTTATTTAGGATAATACCAGCATCTTTAGTGTTACTAACATGTCCGTGACCAGTACCCCTAATATATGTCATATTCTTTTCCTAGGTTTTGTTGTAAGAACTTCGTTCCTCGGTACAAGACCTTTACCGGCATAAAGTTATTCTTCACATCTTAATTCGAGGATAAGAAGATAAGCAAGAAATGACAAGTTGATCTGTATTTTCTTCCAATGTCTTGTCACTTTTTCCTTAATTTACTACAACTATCCATTAAATCAGTAGTTGTCCTACTTGGGGAACAGAGGTAATTATAAAGAGCTAATGAGCTGCTGAAATCAGTGGGAACTATGCCCGTCAAAACTGGTTACAGGCAAAATGCTGCACTAGGGTATGCTACATCTGTAAAGGTCAAATACGAATGATCTGGAGCACCATTACTTTTCTTTTATAGTTTCACTGCTTTTTCTAGACATCACGAGCCAAGAATTTAACTGATTGGGATGGTTCCAACCCATTAATATTGTCACAGCCCCTCCCACTTTACCAGGAGACATAGTTTTTTACAACTGTCACGTGACTTTAAGGATATCATGTGATGTCTCCTCATATGATGTCACAGGAATTCTAGGCGCAAATTTAAAGCAAAAACCACCTGTATTAAACCCCAACCACACATCATGTGAACTGAGCCTAACCTGATGGGGGTAGGGGTAGCTTTTTCAACCCTCTCTCTATTATCTGATTTCCATATCACCGTCTGATAATTTTTTATTTCTCCACCTCGGTCTTTGTAATGTATAAATTTTTGTCATATATCTATTTATTTATGGTCATATGTATAGGAGCCATATGTCAATGTTTTATGTATACAGAGATGATTTATGTACAGATATTGTACGCAGATTTATTACGTGTTCTCATAGAGGTTGTTCCTTATTGTCCAGCACAAAATAAATACAGTTTTATCAACCAAAAATTAGTCGCTTTCTTCCCATGTTAAAGTCATATTACGCAGCCGCAGCAGACATTGTCTACGTCCTCATTCACACTAGTGCGTTCAGGAGCCGTACTCTTACCAAATGGGATAGGTCCGAAAACGGGGCCAATGTTATTCTATGGAGGCTATTTTTCAATATGCAGCATCAGTTTTGGACTGGGGTTCCTCGGGCCACCATAGGACATGATTCTGAGGACAACCCTCCATCTATACAGAACACGTGCACGTCTACTTTAAGATTCATCATAATCTTTGCACACAGGACCAATCATCAATAAGATCTAATGGGTTATTTGTGAGTCATCCCATAAGAAATAGATCCTAGTGGTGACTGATTGGCTCCAAATTCACCCTCCGAATGGGGTTGTCTTTTGATGGACCTTTGGGGCCCAGAGCCTGGGCCGACCGAAGGATTCACGTTTTTGTTTTTTTGGGGTGTGCCAGTCTGACTCTACGTAGCATGCCCCATCAGAAGCTATATGAAGCCTGAATGTAAATAGTGTAGGAGCAATTGTATGGTCATTGCAGGAAGTGGCGTATGAAGAGAGGGGTGGATAAAAGGATATATCCCACCCAGTCCTTAAATTTAAAAGCGTTGACCGAAAATGTAAATGTTGCCCCATTGCCATACTTAATATTTGCAAATATAATTAATTTCCTAAAAAGCAAGAAAAAGTTCTCACCCCCGCCGGCACGCCATCCGCCATTACGCTAAACATAATCCCTCTAGTAAATAACAATACTCCTTCAGTTCAGATCACCTCTGACAGGTCGACTTTTGTAACATGGAATTGCCCTACCATGTGGCATTTATAATATTGGTGCTTTTTTATGTGGCAGAGGGGTCTTTGGGCCCCCTAAAGAAACAGAGCCCTGGTGCGGCTGCCACCTCTGCTATACCCCTGCCACTATTAGCCAAGTGATCTGACCATTTACCAAGAGCGTGCCACTTTATTGTAGACTTGGGTGGTAGTCCCAGCTTCTGAGCCCTTCAACTCTTAATAAACCCCTTTAAAATCCAATGTCCTGAGGACCTTATAACTGCTGCTCAGATCCTGTATCAATCTAAATCTGACTATAGAAAATTAGATATTTGTTGGCAGATCTAGATCGTTTTGGTGCAATTTGCCGACGGGAGTTCTTCTAGGCTTTTTGCTGAGATAAAAGTAAAACGGCACCCCCATCCCTAAATTGTATATCTGTCAAAATTCTGCCCCCTACAGTCAAAGAACAGTGTTGTCTGTGGTCTGACAGATGGTCCTCACCTCTCTACATGAATGAACCTCTGTCTGCCAACAATCTGATGTCTATGATGGGCCATAGACAGTCCATTCTTGGTGGATCCCACCAGTATTTGGCTGGACCTGCCAACAACTATCTAAGCCGATGGCCGCTTAATGTACTCACATAATACTATGAGCTATTGGTAAATATTTGCAATGTGAATATGTCCAATATATTACAATAGTAAGGATAATGCTATTGATCTACTTGATCGGGCTTATTCTCCGACTCCTGCAGATGGGAAGAAAGAACATAGCGCCTGTCTCGGCTTGTCTAATAGGATTCTCCGGGGGACATAAATTATTTATTTCTAGCTCCCAAAACGTAATAACCAGTTCCGGCATAAAATGTAGAATCCACATGTGCCCGGATATTCTCGCTATGGCTCAGGTGACTCAGCAAAGTAGCTGGTAACATCTTAAAGTAACTGCTTACCTTTTGTATTGTCCATGGCCGCGGACCCCCGGGATTACTCACCACCTGGTGGACCGCAGCCATGGTTCTGTGAGCGCTGGCCCGCATCTCCTCCACAGGAGACGCCAGCGCTCACTTACGCTCCGGTCCGCTGTGTCCCGGAGGGTGCACGCGCACGCTCATTCCTGGCCTTAAAGGGCCAGCGCGCGCACATGAGAATCATCAATTAGCCCATGATCACCCTGGACTATAAGAAGGACCCTGCCCCTTTGCTCATTGCCTGAGCGTTGTTAGTATTCCCATGTAAGTCTTGCAAATGGTCCCTTAGTGTTATCCTGTTCCCGTTGTTACCCCGTGCACCCGTTGTCATCCGCCACGTCTGGTGCAACCGGGATTACTCACCACCTGGCGGACCGCAGCCATGGTTCTATGAGCGCTGGCCCGCATCTCCTCCACAGGAGACGCCAGCGCTCACTTACGCTCACTTACGCTCCGCCACGTCTGGTGCAACCTACTGCACCTGCTGTCAACCACCACGTCTGGCGCAACCTGTTGCACCTACTACCATCTGTGCCAGAGCCCCTGCCACCATCTGGACTATTTCAGGTACCCTGGCGCTACGAACTTGTATAGACTTTTGCATAGACTGTGACTTGGTCAGCTGCCTCTCCGCTACGGCGGACCGGCCTAGTGGGTCCACATACCCCTAGATCGTGACACCTTTATCTGTCTTCTGACGTCATTGAGCTATAGAAGATGTTAGACGTCAACAGACATCCATGAGCAGAGACCCCACTAATTACTATAATAAAGGAGTTACCGCCACATCTAATGCAACCCTATTCATTTCAATACAAGCACGGGCAACACAAAGAAACGGAGACCTCTGCGTTAAGAAGGGGCTAAGTGCATGGTCCATTAATCTAACAATCAGTAAGGGGAATGTAAAGGTATACAGCTTCCTAATAAAGTTTTTGTTTCAATTCCTTACCATTTGCAAGATATACAAGATATATTTCTTCATGCAACTTTGTGAAAGACAAGACTGTTAGGGGGCAAAAATGCATTAAATCTCATGTTTGTGACTATAATTTGCATCCTCGCAGAGTCTTACACACAAAAAAACACTGTAAACTAATAGACCAAGGCCAGACTGTAAAGTAACAATTCTTAGAACTCTGCATTGTGCCATTCCTCTGCTATTCCTTCTAGAAATGTACGAATAACTTGACAGCTGGGTGTTACCATTTCCTTGGGGCGTGTCCCTACACAGTCTCACTTTGTCATCCCTGATTGGACAGTGTCAGTCTGTGTAAGGACACTCCCCCCCCCCCCCCCACACCCCCCAACTGGTAACAACTGGTAACCGTTCTCAATTTATTCATACATTTCTATGAGGAATAACAGGGGGATTTTTTTTCCCCAGGATTGTTAATTCATGGTGAATAAATTTATGTACTAAAATAAACATGTCAGGATGGATGACTCTTTAAGCCTGTTAGGATGTAGATGTTGATTTGGATGTTGATTTAAATCCACATGAAGCATACTTGCCAACTCTCCCAGAATCTGCGGTCTGGCGTCTGTATTTGTTTAGCGGTTTAGTTCTGCCACCTGTATTTAGGGTGTCTGGTCTTGGTTTACATTTAGGGGGTCCAGTCTAGAGTCTGTATTTGCTTGGGGGGAATAGCGTCTGTATTAGTATGGGTGAGCTGGTCTGGGTCTGTAATTAGGGTGTCTGGTCTGGGTTTGCATCTAGAGGGTTTCGTCTGGGCTCTGCTTTTGTTTAGGGGTGTGTGCTGGGTTTGGGGTGTGATGAAGGGCATAAGATATTAAGAAATGGTTTATACATTTTAATAGACCCTACATGTCTATTTATATATATATATATATATATATATATATATATATATATATATATATATATATTCTGGTTTATCACCATTTATAAAAGATGTGTGGGACATAGACAGAGATGAACCAGTATTACCGCTCTTCTAACTCAGCAGAACAAGATTTCTCATGAGAAAACATGACTCTAGAAGAGTGATAATAACATTTAGTAAAGGTCTAAAAGACTTGTTCATGACATTTGGTTTGTGAATAATGTATTTAGATGAGAAAATACTTTGTCAGCTCGCTGCTTGCTCTGATAACATCTCTGCTCTGACATTTCACTAAACAGTGGTCAGTCATTTTTATAATTGTTATTTCCTACCAAGCGATAGTTACAAAAACACAAAGGTGATATATGAAGTGGGGACTCTTAAAGAGGAGCTGTGTGCTCTCCTCTGTGGTGTAGTATAGAGGATCTGTCAGCTCTCCTGTGTGGTGTAGTATAGAGGATCTGTCAGCTCTCCTGTGTGGTGTAGTATAGAGGATCTGTCAGCTCTCCTGTGTGGTGTAGTATAGGAGATCTGTCAGCTCTCCTGTGTGGTGTAGTATAGAGGAGCGGTCAGCTCTCCTGTGTGGTGTAGTATAGAGGAGCGGTCAGCTCTCCTGTGTGGTGTAGTATAGAGGATCTGTCAGCTCTCCTGTGTGGTGTAGTATAGAGGATCTGTCAGCTCTCCTGTGTGGTGTAGTATAGAGGATCTGTCAGCTCTCCTGTGTGGTGTAGTATAGAGGATCTGTCAGTTCTCCTGTGTGGTGTAGTATAGAGGATCTGTCAGCTCTCCTGTGTGGTGTAGTATAGAGGAGCGGTCAGCTCTCCTGTGTGGTGTAGTATAGAGGAGCTGTCCGCTCTCCTGTGTGGTGTAGTATAGAGGAGCTGTCAGCTCTCCTGTGTGGTGTAGTATAGAGGATCTGTCAGCTCTCCTGTGTGGTGTAGTATAGAGGAGGTGTCAGTTCTCCTGTGTGGTGTGGTGTGGTGTAGTATAGAGGAGCTGTGAGCTCTCCTGTGTGGTGTAGTATAGAGGAGCTGTCAGTTCTCCTGTGTGGTGTAGTGTAGAAGATCTATCAGCTCTCCTGTGTGGTGTAGTATAGAGGAGCTGTCAGCTCTCCTGTGTGGTGTAATATACAGGACCTGTCAGCTCTCCTGTGTGGTGTAGTATAGAGGATCTGTCAGCTCTCCTGTGTGGTGTAGTATAGAGGATCTGTCAGCTCTCCTGTGTGGTGTAGTATAGAGGATCTGTCAGTTCTCCTGTGTGGTATAGTATGGAGGATCTGTCAGTTCTCCTGTGTGGTGTAGTATAGAGTATCTGTCAGCTCTCCTGTGTGGTGTAGTATAGAGGAGCTGTCAGCTCTCCTGTGTGGTGTAGTATAGAGTATCTGTCAGCTCTCCTGTGTGGTGTAGTATAGAGGAGCTGTCAGCTCTCCTGTGTGGTGTAGTATGGAGGACCTGTCAGTTCTCCTGTGTGGTGTAGTATAGAGGAGCTGTCAGCTCTCCTGTGTGGTGTAGTATAGAGGAGATGTCAGCTCTCCTGTGTGGTGTAGTATAGAGGAGCTGTCAGCTCTCCTGTGTGGTGTAGTATAGAGGAGCTGTCAGCTCTCCTGTGTGGTGTAGTATAGAGGAGATGTCAGCTCTCCTGTGTGGTGTAGTATAGAGGAGCTGTCAGCTCTCCTGTGTGGTGTAGTATAGAGGATCTGTCAGCTCTCCTGTGTGGTGTAGTATAGAGGATCTGTCAGCTCTCCTGTGTGGTGTAGTATAGAGGAGCTGTCAGCTCTCCTGTGTGGTGTAGTATAGAGGATCTGTCAGTTCTCCTGTGTGGTGTAGTATAGAGGATCTGTCAGCTCTCCTGTGTGGTGCAGTATAGAGGATCTGTCAGCTCTCCTGTGTGGTGTAGTATAGAGGAGCTGTCAGCTCTCCTGTGTGGTGTAGTATAGAGGATCTGTCAGCTCTCCTGTGTGGTGTAGTATAGAGGATCTGTCAGCTCTCCTGTGTGGTGCAGTATAGATGATCTGTCAGCTCTCCTGTGTGGTGTAGTATAGATGATCTGTCAGCTCTCCTGTGTGGTGTAGTATAGAGGAGCTGTCAGCTCTCCTGTGTGGTGTAGTATAGAGGAGCTGTCAGCTCTCCTGTGTGGTGTAGTATGGAGGATCTGTCAGTTTCCCTGTGTGGTGTAGTATAGAGGAGCTGTCAGCTCTCCTGTGTGGTGTAGTATAGAGGAGCTGTCAGTTTCCCTGTGTGGTGTAGTATAGAGGAGATGTCAGCTCTCCTGTGTGGTGTAGTATGGAGGATCTGTCAGTTCTCCTGTGTGGTGTAGTATAGAGGATCTGTCAGCTCTCCTGTGTGGTGTAGTATAGAGGAGCTGTCAGCTCTCCTGTGTGGTGTAGTATAGAGGAGCTGTCAGCTCTCCTGTGTGGTGTAGTATAGATGATCTGTCAGCTCTCCTGTGTGGTGTAGTATAGAGGAGCTGTCAGTTCTCCTGTGTGGTGTAGTATAGAGGAGCTGTCAGCTCTCCTGTGTGGTGTAGTATAGATGATCTGTCAGCTCTCCTGTGTGGTGTAGTATAGAGGAGCTGTCAGTTCTCCTGTGTGGTGTAGTATGGAGGAGCTGTCAGTTCTCCTGTGTGGTGTAGTATAGGGTAGCTGTCAGCTCTCCTGTGTGGTGTAGTATAGAGGATCTGTCAGCTCTCCTGTGTGGTGTACTATAGAGGAGCTGTCAGCTCTCCTGTGTGGTGTAGTATAGAGGATCTGTCAGTTCTCCTGTGTGGTGTAGTATAGAGGATATGTCAGCTCTCCTGTGTGGTGTAGTATAGAGGAGCTGTCAGTTCTCCTGTGTGGTGTAGTATAGAGGATATGTCAGCTCTCCTGTGTGGTGCAGTATAGATGATCTGTCAGCTCTCCTGTGTGGTGTAGTATAGAGGAGCTGTCATATATATGAGAGGGTCAAGAGGAATAGCTGTCGGCCAAACGAGCATTCGGTCAACTGCTATTTATGGCGTATGGCCACCTTAAGAAACAGCTTACGTGGCAGAATTTTATTCAGACTATCTCTCACTCTTCTCCCCTAACATCACAGAGATTAAAAAAGCATATATAGTTAGATATCCTTTTTCATGAACGTACAATGCCAGACAAGTATACATTTCTATAAAGTACTATGGCAAAAACATCTCGCCCAACGTGGGGCTCGAACCCACGACCCTGAGATTAAGAGTCTCATGCTCTACCGACTGAGCTAGCCGGGCAGATGGCTCACTGTTCCAAGCTACGTTTACATCTACATAATCCACCCCATGTGCCCCTCCTCTTTGCTGAAAGTATGGGCTCAAGTTACAATTTAGCATTCCAGCTATGTGGGTGGGGCGGGAACCAAAAGCAGTAATTGGACTCTGTATCCCTTTAAAAATGTTAATTGAGGTAATTAGCATCAAGTGATGTTTGTGCTCAGACCAGAATTAATGAGAAAATGGGCACATGTCATGTGATCTGCGAGTGGCGGGCATGTATGCAGACATATATTTTACCTTCATCAATAAAGTACACTATGGCACCAGGAGAAATGAGCACAAAATCTATACAAAAACAGGGAAAAAATCACAAGTACATTTAGTCCTTGTGAATTATTGATTATGGTATAATATTTATGATAGTTCCAAGAAATTGTGGAATTTTCCTTGAAATTTTAACACAAAATTAGAATATTTCAGCTGGAGGCCTTTAATCTGAAGTAGTGTCCACTTGGTGTCACTGCTGCCTCATTTATCACAGGGCTCGTTCTTGCGTATGAAAATACGGATACGCAATACGGATCATTTCTTTTTACAATTTGTTACCATTTTTGTTTATTGTATTCCGTCTTGTGCCGTATTTTGTCTGAGTTATCCATATTTTATCTGTATTTGTTCTATTTTTTGTAAAGTGATTTACCATATTTTTTTGCTGTTTGTGTAATGTTGCTAAAACGGACGATAAAAAAATGAAACAAATACGCACTATGCAGAAAAAGGAGCATGAATTTTTAAATTCATCCAATTGATTCAAAAACGGTAGTAATACGGATCCATTGGAACATGCTGCATATAAAAAATACGCCATGCGCATAAAAAAACGTGCACAGAAAAAATGGAAATGCGACTAAAACCATTTAAATGGTTTTTTAAATGAAAAAATTTTTATTAATATAAATCCATAATACGCAAGTATGAATAAAGATAGATAGATAGAGAGAGAGAGAAAGAGAGAGAAAGAGATAGATAGATAGATAGATAGATAGATAGATAGATAGATAGATAGATAGATAGATAGATAGATAGATAGATAGATAGATAGATAGATAGATAGATATGGGATAGATAGATAGATAGATAGATAGATAGATAGATAGATAGATAGATAGATAGATAGATAGATAGATAGATAGATAGATAGATAGATAGATAGATAGATAGATAGATAGATTCATAGATAATAGATAGATAGATAGATAGATAGATAGATAGATAGATAGATAGATAGATAGATAGATAGATAGATAGATAGATATGAGATAGATAGATAGATAGATAGATAGATAGATAGATAGATAGATAGATAGATAGATAGATAGATAGATAGATAGATAGATAGATATGGGATAGATAGATAGATAGATGATAGATAGATAGATAGATAGATAGATAGATAGATAGATAGATAGATAGATAATAGATAGATAGATAGATAGATAGATAGATAGATAGATAGATAGATAGATAGATAGATAGATAGATAGATAGATAGATAGAGAGATGGACGGACAGACAGACAGACAGACAGACAGACAGACAGATAGATAGATAGATAGATAGATAGATAGATAGATAGATAGATAGATAGATAGATAGATAGATAGATAGATAGATAGATAGATAGATAGATAGATAGATATGAGATAGATAGATAGATAGATAGATAGATAGATAGATAGATAGATAGATAGATAGATAGATAGATAGATAGATAGATAGATAGATAGAGATAGAGAGAGAGAGAGAGAGAGAGAGAGAGAGAGAGAGAGAGAGAGAGAGAGAGATAGATAGATAGATAGATAGATAGATAGATAGATAGATAGATAGATAGATAGATGGACGGACGGACAGATCTGCTAAAATTGCAAAGGAACAACAAAAAAAAGGATATATTTATGTTTTGTCAACATATTAGTTATTTTTTGCACTTCCTCTAGAAACTTGCTGTAATAGATATTTGCTTCCCCTTACACACACCTGTGTCTGCCACTGTATAGCTGGAACTTAAAGGGGTATTCCTGCCTAAAATGTTAGAATCGGTGGGGGGTCAGATCAATGGGAGAATTAGAAGTGGAGACAACGGTATTATCACCGTCCTCCCAGTCCCATAACCCTGGCAAGAAGGTATTGGTATGGAGGGGCGCAGTTAAAGGAATTCTGCTAATTTAGGATAGGGACGCGTGTAACGGCCGCTTTCTAGCCAAACACAGAGCTAACAGATGCACACGGTTTTTAAAAGATTGTTAATTTCCACGTGTTTTTGCAGGTTGTTTGGCAACTGTACCGCCTAATTTGTTCCCTGCGTCTCCCTACTCCAATCTGAAGTTTCTTAAAGAGGTATTGTGGTTCTAATACGGTTATATTGATGGGTGAAATAGATACCTCCCAACTTTCAAGTATGGACAAGAGGGACAACAGATGTGGTTAGAGCGCTGCAGCAAATTTTTTCCCTGTTAAGCCACTCCTCTAACCCCAACCAAACACACCCGATTCAGCCTGCACAGTATCATAATCCCATAATGCCTCCCCACAGAAACACCCACACAGTATAGTGCCCCTATAGCTGCCCCCACACAGTATAATACCCTATAGTGCCTCCCACACAGTATAATACCCATAATGGTTTAATTTCAAATAGCTGCCCTCACACACAGTATAATGCCCCATAGCTACCCCATACAGTATAATGCCTCCATAGCTGCCCCATACAGTATAATGCCTCCATAGCTGCCCCATGCATAATGCCCCCATACAGTATAATGCCTCCATAGCTGCCCCATACAGTATAAGGCCCCCATAGATGCACCCATACAGTATAATTTCCCTTTAGCTGCCTCCATACAGTTTAATGCAATATACAATATAAGGTCTCCTTAGTTGCCATCATAGAGTATAATGCCCCCTTAGCAGGTGTCCCCATACAGTGTAATACCCCATAGTGCCTAATAAAAAAAAAAATACTCATCTAGTCCCGTTCCCACGACGAGTGGAGGAGATCCCTCTGCTTCTCCGCTCTGCACAGATAGGCGTAATGACGTCACCGTATCACGCCTGTCTGTGCCAAGACGCTCACGGCCGCTTCACACAGTGAATGCTGAAGCAGGGAGCTGACAGTTCCCTGCTTCAGCATTGGATTCAACTGTATCTGTGTCCTGAGGATGCAAATACAGTTGAAACCGGGACAAACCACCGTCTGCCCAGGACAGCGGGACTCCGCACGGAATTCGGGACTGTACCGCTGAATCCAGGATGGTTGGGAGGTATGAAAATATCTATGTAGCCCTTCAGAAGTATATTACAAAATTAAAAAGTTACAGTACGTCTAATGCCCTGCTATAAGCACAATAGGGCTCAGCTTTTCTTACCAAATGTGAAATTTCTCCTTAAAAAAGTTAAGGCCACAAACACAATTTATGCGGTATAAAACATTGTGTGAACGCAGCCTTACAGAAAATCTCTGACCGGGAGATATCCCCTGCTTGTTCAGTGTCTGCACTGCTTGCTCTGGTGATATGCATTATAGGGAGTGTCATCTTTGCACCAGGCTCTGTATAGGCATCTGATGTTAGAACAACTAACTCCCTGCATTACATAATAGTGAGTGCAGCTCTGGAGTATAATACAGGATGTAACTCAGGATCAGTACAAGATAAGTAATGTAATGTATGTACACAGTGACTCCATCAGCAGAATAGTGAGTGCAGCTCTGGAGTATAATACAGGATGACTGTAACTTCGGATCAGTATTAGATAAGTCATGTAATGTATGTACACAGTGACTCCACCAGCAGAATAGTGAGTGCAGCTCTGGAGTATAATACAGGATGTAACTCCGGATCAGTACAAGATAAGTCATGTAATGTATGTACACAGTGACTCCATCAGCAGAATAGTGAGTGCAGCTCTAGAGTATAATACAGGATGTAATTCAGGATCAGTACAAGATAAGTCATGTAATGTATGTACACAGTGACTCCACCAGCAGAATAGTGAGTGCAGCTCTGGAGTATAATATAGGATATAACTCAGGATCAGTACAGGATAAGTAATGTAATGTATGTACACAGTGACTCCACCAGCAGAATAGTGAGTGCAGCTCTGGAGTATAATACAGGATGTAACTCAGGATCAGTACAAGATAAGTAATGTAATGTATGTACACAGTGACTCCACCAGCAGAATAGTGAGTGCAGCTCTGGAGTATAATACAGGATAAGTAATGTAATGTATGTACACAGTGACTCCACCAGCAGAATAGTGAGTGCAGCTCTGGAGTATAATATAGGATATAACTCAGGATCAGTACAGGATAAGTAATGTAATGTATGTACACAGTGACTCCACCAGCAGAATAGTGAGTGCAGCTCTGGAGTATAATACAGGATGTAACTCCGGATCAGTACAAGATAAGTCATGTAATGTATGTACACAGTGACTCCATCAGCAGAATAGTGAGTGCAGCTCTAGAGTATAATACAGGATGTAATTCAGGATCAGTACAGGATAAGTAATGTAATGTATGTACACAGTGACCCCCACCAGCAGAATAGTGAGTGCAGCTCTGGAGTATAATACAGGATGTAACTCAGGATCAGTACAGGATAAGTAATGTAATGTATGTACACAGTGACTCAACTTTTTATGTTAATTAATGCTATATATATATAAATTGTAAAAGGGTGTTCATATATGCTTAAATGTGCAGAAAATAATCCAAAAGTAAACACACAACACAATTTTAAATATAGGTTTTGCTCAATTTTACTGGATTATCCCTTTAAAATGACTTTGTTATCAATAAGATCTTTTTTTGTTTGGATTTTTAGGTGAAATTCCTCATATGAACACCAAGGGGTGTACAGCGACGAATATAAATGATGATCACTATAAAATATTCATTGTATATTTTAACTTCATTCCATTTGTACTAAATAGTTGAAGATCTTACAAGACAGTGATGTCCTCATATGCCCTTTATCTGAATGCTGGTTGATTTTTTTTTACATATGACGTTGCCCTTTTACCACTTTCCATAAAGTGTCACATATTTTTTTTTTATATGTTAGACAGCCTTTTTAAAGAGGCAGTAACCAGACTTATCTCAGCTAATATGAACAAATAATTCCTCAGAGTGAAGGTTGGGTACTAGATATGGGATATATTAGGTAATGCCCATGCCAATCATATGTTTACCTACCTCTTAGGTTATGAACACCTGCATCGATGGAATCCAGACGACAGTGGTTACTTGACTGAAGTGTACAGTTATGCTAGACATAAAGATAAAAAAAATTCTGTTAAAGTTGACGGCAACGCATATTATTTTTTGGAATAATCATCATAGAATTTTGATAATCCAGGACAAGGTACCGGATTATTAGGAAACCTCAACCATTGGACATGTAAATATCAGTGCATGATAGTGCCGGAAACAGAAGTGCTGCTTTACCGTGTACCCTGCCGCCAAGGAATTCCATGGATCCATCGCCAAGCCAATCAGATAGAAACTGCTGCATATAGTATAAGATTTTTAGCCATATCATCCTAATTAACAGTAAACGGGTGCCCATCCAGAAGTTGGCCATATACAGCTAGATATGAGAACTGGATGTGCCCGCTATTGCACCTGAAGAATTTCCAAGTTTTAGAAAATCTCACTTAGGAGGCTTGAGGATGGGTAGATGTTTCACCAACAGCTAGCATCGGGAAGACATCTGCCTGGCTTTTGCCACCCTGGATTATTTTTCTATGCTTGGACCACAAATGACCAATAATGCCAATAATCTTTATGGGTAAATGATAGTATCTAAGCAGTAGATCATCCGGGGGGGGGGGGGGGCTAGGTTCTGACACAGTCATGGGCCCCAAAGGTCCAGCAGAAGACAACCCCATCACTTGCTGCTAGAGATGTTTCACAACCAGGCACATTTTGCACTAATTAATGTTGGACCCTCAGATACATATTCTCTGATGGGCCTAAAGGAGCCCATATAAATTAGATGAAAGTCGTCCAAACCTTCCAATGTCGGTGGGACCAGGTGCATATCTAATGTCTTTAGGGGGTGTCCTAACTCTCCTCTGACGGAAGATGTTGAAGTAAATAAGGATCGGCCATGTTGGAGGAGTCTGGCAGCGGCATATTCCCATCTTTCCATTGAAAACACATGCCGAGCCTGTGGGGGAGTCGGGAGGAACTGCTGTTGGCCGAATGAGCTTTCAACCGCCAGCTATCTGAAGTGTATGTTCCAGTCTGACACTCCCAGCCTATAGGTGGCCACAGACAGACAGATGTCCCATCAGTCCTGATTGTCAATAAAACATCTGCCTGTCCTCAGAAACCCTGGTGCACTGGTGGGTTGGAGTTATGGGATAGGATTTGAGTGATACCGATCATCTCAGATCATCAAAAGTGCACAATATGTCCAGATACACTGCTCGATTGTCGTAGCTAAAAACAATTTAGTCTTTTTGTCTTACCTTATTATGAAAGAATCTAGGAGGAGTATTACAAGAAGATAATCTGACCAAACTGGTCTCCATGTAAATGTACTAGTCAAAGAGGTCTCATTCGATCAGTAAACAGACCATTCAGAGGTGTATTGGGAGGCTAATTGAGCCTATTCAAGGGCTACACAAAAGATAACAGGACAATAGCTAAAATGAATCCAGAAATGTCTTCTCAAGGTTTGGGTGGTCAAGATCAGCGGACATCCGGCCAACATCAACCCAGAACTGCCATCTATTTTAACTAATCATCAAATGTGGCCAAAACATTGGGTCGTCATCATCAGACAGTACAGTCAAGCCAAGGGCACATGTTCTTCAGCTTCCTGAGAAAAGTGTCAATGTCCCACTATAACATTGGGATGATTAGTCCTTAAAGAGGCTCTGTCACCAGATTATAAATGCCCTGTCTCCTACATAATCTGATAGGCGCTCTAATATAGATAACAATAGTGGTTTTTATTTTGAAAAACGATCATTGTTAGCAAGTTATGAGCAATTTTAGATTATGCTAATGAGTTTCTTAAAGACCAACTGGGCGTGTTTGTACTTTTGACCAAGTGGGTGTTGTAAAGAAGTGTATGAGGCTGACCAATCAGTGACCAATCAGTGACCAATGAGCGTCATACACTTCTCATTGTTCCAGCCCAGCATGATCCACAGCACAGTGTGATTGTGCAGTGAAAGAAGCTGGGCTGGAACAATGAGAAGTGTATGAGGCTGATTGGTCACTGATTGCTCAGCGTCATTCACTTCTTTACAACACCCACTTGGTGAAAAGTAAAAACACACCCAGTTGGTCTTTAAGAAACTAATTAGCATAAATCTAAAATTGCTCATAACTTGCTCAAAAATGATCGTTTTTCTAAATAAAAACCACTGTTGTTATCTACATTATAGCGCCGATCAGACTATGTAGGAGATAGGGCACTTATAATCTGGTGACAGAGCCTCTTTAAGGGACATGAAGAATACTAGGGCACATTAGCACCTATTAGTAGCCTATGGAACAGCACCACTGTTTGTGTGAGCAGACAGGTATGAGGAGACCTTATATGGTATGAACATCAGATGAGCTCTATTCTGTCCAAAACGCGTCAGTTTTTAATGCTACTCAGATGGAGATTGTGTTGTGATGGACATCAAATGTTGGGCCTACTGTTATCATACGGGGTCTCTAAAGGCGGTTTTACATAGGACGATTATCGGACAGACGAGCGTTAATATAACGCTTGTCGCCAATAATTGCCCTGTGTAAACAGGGGAACGATCAGTAGATGAACGAGCAAACGCAGGATCATCTGCTGGTCGTATCATTTACAAAAAGTTAAATATTGTTTTCGGCAGAACATCTCGCTGTGTAAACAGGGAGACGCGCTGCCAACATGATAATAATGTATGTGGACGAGCGATCGGAGTAACGATCGCTCGTCACCATCCATAGCTCCGTGTGACCAGAACAAACGAGATCAATGATGTCTCGTTGATCGACGCTCGCTTCACCGGCAGAGTGTAGGCCGATGTAAAAGGGCCTTTAGTCATATATGGGTTGATACTTCATCAGGAACAACCCATTAAAGGAGTTTTCCCATCTTGGACATTTATGGAATATCCACAGGATATGCCATAAATGTCAGATAGATGAGGGGGTCCCAGCCCTGGGGCACGCATCTATCTCTAGATCTGGGCCCCCCTAAACCTGGGGATAATTAGGTGATATAGCAGTTACGGAAACTGCCGAGCTCGCTGAGATGGGAGTTATGACCACAATTTATACCTACTTGTAAATGCAGACCCCAGACAAACATCCAGATTATTTATCCCCGAAATGTTATTTTCTAATTGTGCAAACTTGCACCTGTAAAATTTACCAAATTTAGATGAACTTTAGACAATCCTTCATGATCCCTTCTGTTGGAAAATGGATTAGATGGGTTGGATTTTTACGGCCATCTGTATTTCCGTATTGGATGTTTTTAGGTTTGTTTGCCAATGATAAAGGACCATTGTTAAAAGGCATGTCCAACGTTCAGCAACACAGTACGGTTTATATTGTGATATAATAATATGTAAAAAAAATAAAATAAATTGTAATTTTATAAATACATTTCTTTAGTTATTTTGCACTGATGCTGAATTACAGACTGTATTCACAATTCTGCTGGTTACCGTTGGAAACAGACAAGTCTGTTGACAGACACACCCCCTGGATTAAATGGTTGTTATGCAATGCAACATTTACCCTACAGCTGACCGCTATACCGGCTTCAATTTAGAAAGGAATTGACATGATAAGATAACCCAAATAATGCTGGCCATGAACTGAAGATGACGTTCAGCTGGTAGTTATTATCTCGATCCCCCAATTAACATGCTCACTCAGCCGAACATCCATGGTCATTTCTGTGGAGGAGGAAGGATGAGGGACTGCAAGACAACTCTAGTGCTGGAGAAAAACAACATTATCTTCCAAGTAAAAAATCCAAGACGGCACATTACTCCCCCGGAAGAAGACACCCAATGTTTTTAGGGTTCCTATAGCCCCCTGGACACATTCAATTGGTCCTGGGCTTAGGACCAAGCTGGTGCCCTGTGCAGTACCTTCTATTGATGCCCCCACATGGTTTACAATTTAGTGCCCAAATAATGCAATGTTTAGGCCTGATTCACACGAACGCTGCGCATCTCGGAC
Source organism: Rhinoderma darwinii (assembly GCF_050947455.1). Lineage (NCBI taxonomy): Eukaryota > Metazoa > Chordata > Amphibia > Anura > Rhinodermatidae > Rhinoderma > Rhinoderma darwinii. The sequence goes on along the minus strand of NC_134694.1, from coordinate 111,814,673 downwards.
GTGAAAAACTGCCGTTTCAACGGCCGCCCCACGGATGTTTAACACACTCGTGTAAATAAGCCCTTACAGTGTACAAAATCCTGACCATACAGATACAGCGCCCGAGTAAAGGGGGTTTTACACTGGACGATTATCGGGCAGACGAGCGTTCTAGGAACGCTCGTTACCGATAATTGCCCTGTGTAAACAGTGGAACAATCGGCAGATGAATGAGCAAACACTCGATCATCTGCTGGTCGTATCGTTTTAAAAATGTGAAATATTATCATTGTCAGCAGCACATCTCCTGTGTAAACACGAAGACCCGCTGCCGACATGATAATAATGTATCGGAACGAGCGATATGAGTAACGACCGCTCGTCCCCATCCATAGCTCCGTGTGACAGGAGCAAACGAGCGAAGATCAACGATGTCTTGTTGATCGATGCTCGCAGCATCGGCCAGTGTAAAAGGGCCTTTACACTTCCCAATCAATAAACTTGGTATTGGAGCCTCATCATGTCAAGTTGCCTTTCCATAGGTTGGGGTACCAAGTGTAAGTTCAGGGGTGCAAGCGGTGGGTGTCCAGGTCATTTGGGCCAGTGACATGTGGTGTACCCTGTGCGATCGCAAAGATTTCCCAAACCCAGGAACCGGCTCTGATTGGATACCATTGCGTTCAGCAAATATCAATGTATATTTTTTCACCCAGTTCTCCAGGATAGAGATAAAAAGATCATATAGAAAATTCCTTTTATTCGTCATCCAATAGTTCAGCACTTGTTTCCAAAAAAGAACTGCAATCTGGAAAGCTTTTCTATGATGTCCGATAATCCAGAACATTTCATAATCTGACACATTTCAAGTCTTTCCGGATTAAAGGAATTTTACTGTAAAGCCATGTATACAAAGTTAAAAAAAAAACACATTAAAATACAAGAATGACTAAGGCTCTGTTCACATGGAGTTTTTTGAAGGCAGAAAAAATCTGTCTCAGAATATCTTTAGGAATTTTGAGGCAGATTTTGACCTGCCTGCGCTTTTTTGCCGTGGTTTTTGTGGCGTTTCTCACTGTGTTTTTTGCCCGCAGCCATTGAAGCTAATGCAAGGATTGCGGGCAAAAAAAACTCGGAAACTAGCGCAGCCGGTTTTTTCTGCCTTCCATTGATTTCAATGGTAGGCCAGAGGTGGAACCGCAGCAAGAAAGGACATGTTGCATTTTTTTGTCCCGTGACCGGCTAAAAGCCAACCGGGAAAAAAAAACGCCTCTGCCTCCCATTGAAATCGGACACTGCATCAAAATCAGCGCCAAAATACTCTGTGTGAACAGGGCCTTAGGGTGATTTCACGCAGAGCTTTTAGGAAAAATGCCACATTTTTTGCTGCGTTCTTTTCCTGACTTTTATGTGGCTTTTTTTTCTTCTGTCTTGCGCTTTTCTATCTCAGTGGCGTTTTGTCTGCAAACGAGTGGGTTACTTTGTTTCAGGCATTTTCCAATAGGCTTCTCTATAGGAAATAGAAAAACGCATCTCAAAAACGTGTGACTTCAAAAAAACGTAACTCAAATAAAGCTTGCAAAAAAAAACGCATGAATTTCATGCCGTTTTCTACAAGGGGAAAAAAAAAAGCCACAAAAAAAAAAGTGTGTGTGAAGGAAGCCTTAGAGGGACATTTTGGGGGGGAGAAGAGCTGAGATTTAGAAGATCTGAATCCGTATCTGTGATAACTTGAGTTTTTTAATGAGCTCTTTTATGCACAGAACATTAGAGGAAGTTGTCATAGGAAGTGAGTACTTAGTATCGGAATGTGGTTTTTGCAATATTACTGGAGGATTTATCAGTCGTCCCCCCCCACACTCGGCAGCGCTAGGGTTAATAGGGCTGTATACCCCCCCTCCTCCTTCCTTAGTATCTTCACCCTCCCCCTTTACTCTCAGTATTATTCATAGCAGTAACCTCACCCACCACCCTCTCTTTCCTTCTGTCTGTGAATCAATTTCTTCTTTCCACACACCCTTCTCTCCCTGCTTCATTTTAAAGGGGCTTTTTGTTAACACATTTTCTTTTTGGAATTTTTTGAAATTTTTGTTTTTTTTAGTCTTTCCAAAAATAAAACTCCACGTAATTTGGAAATCTCACTTGGTGTAATATCGCTGACACGGACCAAGGCTGTGCTGTGATTTTTGGAAAGACGAGAGACGTTAGAAGGAAACGGATGGATTCACCCTCCGATCTGTAATAGGGTCCCTTTCCCGGAGAAGTTAAGTGAGGGATGATACTAGGGACACAGCGGAGCGACACCAATTATTTGGAAGCTTTTGTGTCCAGCTGTGGCGGAGAGCAGCTCGGAAGAGGTATGTATATTACATGTGGTGTGTCCCATAATGATCCTATATATTCCGTATCCACAATTCTATGTATAGGTGTGATCATAATATGAAGGCATCTGTAGATATGACCCCCAAACAGAAGACCTGACATTCAGGGCAGACACAACCGATATGGTCACCAGGAGTCTAAAATTACTTGACGGCATTAAAATATTATTACGTATCAAAGAACCGCCATTTATATCTGTACATAGACTTTTATACGTTTATACCGATGTATGTGTGTATATAGATCTATATATATTCTCTAGTGACTCTTTGTATGCACAGATTACTGTCCGTCTCCAAAATTAGCAGTACTTCGCTATGTGTAGCTCAGGTTTCATGGAAAGGCCCCCTACACATGTCTGTCTATATGTCAGCATGTGTGGACAGCTGCGCCTTTTGTCTCTCCATTGTCTGTAGACAGGCCCGGTTACTCTAACTGTTCATCTCTTGCAGTCACATTAATCTTGACTGAGCTTTCCAACTGGTCTGATGATGTCTCATTCTACTGTACGGTCTTTCCACCATCTCATTGTTTTGGGTTGCCATGTCCCCGCCTCTTATAGTCTGTCTAGACCCCCAGTTTTATTGCACTGTATGGTTTTGCAAGCTTGTTGATCCCATGGTGTTTCCTTGTATCATTGGACTGGGCTGTCTCGCTCTACTGTCCCATTGCACTGGGCTGTCTCACTCTACTGTCCCATTGCACTGGGCTGTCTCGCTCTACTGTCCCATTGCACTGGGCTGTCTCACTCTACTGTCCCATTGCACTGGGCTGTCTCGCTCTACTGTATCATTGCACTGGGCTGTCTCGCTCTACCGTCTCATTGCACTGGGCTGTCTCGCTGTACCGTCTCATTGCACTGGGCTGTCTCGCTCTACTGTCCCATTGCACTGGGCTGTCTCGCTCTACCGTCTCATTGCACTGGGCTGTCTCGCTCTGTTTCCTTGCACTCGCCTGTCTCGCTCTAGTGTGTCCTTGCCATGTGATGTCTTGCTTTACCATTTGATTGCTCCCTTGTCTGATTTCACTGTTCTGTCTTCCATTGTCCACTTGCAACAATTTTCTCATTGAACTGTCTCCCTCCCTGGTCTCGTTGTACTGTACTCTATTATTGCTCCCCCACGGTCTCATTGCGCGGTTATCCTTTATGATGATCGCCTATTTATACAGTCTCCCCCTCCCCCTCTTTTACTGATAACATGTTTGGCCTTCGTACACACAATTTTGGAATTAGAAGCTATAATCCTTAATTTGGTGTTTACTATAATTTCCTAAGAGAACAGATCTGTAATTACATGGTAAAATACATATTAGCAATGCCAGGTGCAGCCCTGGTACCAAGTGGGTGATGGATATGATGGCTGAATGAGGCACATATGATAATTGTGTTGATATTTTTGCGCTCCTTCAGTCTCTCTCTCTCTCTCTTTTTTTTTCTTCAACTGCTAAATTTTTAGTCTGTTTGACCAGTCCATTACCATAAATGTGAAGTTCATTGCTCCGATTACGGCTTTTGTAAAATTATCTCCATCTTTATGTCCATCTTCATCCTTACCATTGTTATTTTTTACTACTAGTCAATTGTGTCTACAAAGTAGCTGCTCATGTCCCGTCCTGCTACAATTCCTTTCGAGTCTTTTTGTTTCGTATTGCCATTTCTTCTGACCCTTAATGATAATATATTGTATTTCCCTCAGGAACATCCAACTAAAGTAAAGCAAGCTCAGTTTTCTCCTTCCACCATGCCTCCTTGGCACATATTGATTATGGTGTCTGAAAATTAACCCAGGAGCTTGGTTTAGCATCCAAGCACAACACTTGGATCTATCAATAAGAAAATGATGGAGGTACCAGACTGGAAGGTACATCTTTTAGAAAGAAAAAGAAAGGAAGAAGAAGACATGAAAAGGAGAGATCGAGAGGAAGATGAACGACTTGCCAAGATGCCTCCCTGGAAGAGGGAGATAATTTTACGAAGGAAGGCCAAGGCTGAGGCTTCTATGTTGGAGAACAAAACTGAGACAGAAGAAGAAGAAGAACAAGAGGAGAAAGATGGTGGTGGAGGTGGTGGTGAAGAAGAGGAAAGAGATAGCCGGGTCTTGAGAGAAAATATTGGACCAGTTC